>NW_027532599.1:4862628-4904554 GCF_008692635.1 Crocuta crocuta
CTCGCGCTCGCTCTCTCTCTCTCTCTCTCTCTCTCACACACACACACACACACACACACACACACACTTCCTTTCTCTCTCTCCTCTCAAAAACTAAACAGAAATTTAATATTCTCTCATTTATCACCGTGTCATTTTGGGCAATGCACAGGGTATGTACATTTTACATTGGATTGCATCCATAAGAAAGGAACCCTCAAGTTTATTGGCCATAAGATTAAGAAATTTGTGAAATTTAAGAAGCCCCTAGGTGGTTTTGATATAGGTAGTCTCTAGACTTTGGAATATCACATTCTGAGATTAAAGCCATCCACTTGAGTTCAATGCAATCTGTAAACAAGTTACCATCTCTGGTCCCGTTTCCAGCCTTTCCATTAGGTAACCTATTACTATTTGAAGTTCAATCACACACCATTCTTTCTCACATCTGCTTTTGACCTTTATGTCCTCTTTACTGGAATATTCTTACCTTACTTACCTAGTGAGCCTACTCAGACATCAATACCAACTCAAATGTCACGTGCTTTCAGAATATGAATGGTGATTCTTTGCACTCACCCAATACTTTATTTATATTGCTAGAATATTCCTCAAATACATTTTATTGCTCTATAATTTCAAATGTCTATCCTTCTAGGCTAAGTTCTTTATATTTTCACATAAACATAAGATGCTGAAGAAATGCTGTCATGTTCACAGGAAATATTTTTAATATCAAAAACCATATTATGAAAATAATGGTTCAATGTAGAAAAGTAGATGAGGAAGTATAGATTTTCAAATCCCCAAGTTACTTTCCCTAAAAATGTTCTGTATTAAAGGTTTTTCTTTCTTTTTTCTTTTGCTGTTGTTCTTTTGCTTTTGCTGGAAAGTTTACCAGGCAACATGGAGCCAATCCAGAATTTGATCCTACCTAGATTTACCCAAGAATAATGTCCTGTCTTTTCTTATCACTGCCATTAGAGGCACACAACTTTTTATTAGCCTTATCACCCATTGTTATGATAAAGGAGGCACTAAACCATTCAACCAAAGCTGCTGTCTTTAGAGGGTAATAGCTTCTTTATCTACCTGCAACAAGAAACCTGACTCTTGTTAACTGAAGACTGGAATTTTCTTCTATCAAACTAGGCAAGAGCAAAGGTGTTCCTTAATTAATTTCTTGAGCTTCCAAATTCTCTCAAGAA
Organism: Crocuta crocuta; assembly: GCF_008692635.1. Taxonomy (NCBI): domain Eukaryota; kingdom Metazoa; phylum Chordata; class Mammalia; order Carnivora; family Hyaenidae; genus Crocuta; species Crocuta crocuta. The sequence continues at coordinate 4,863,816 of NW_027532599.1, forward strand.
AACTCATTTTGTAGAAGAAATGCAAGATTACAAATACTTAATACTTTTGGTAGCAAAATCTTAAACTTTCCCTAAACATTTAAAGGATCTATGTGTTGCACTTATTTTGCTCATGTTTTAGTATGACTGACTGTGTCAGGACTTCCAATGAAATTGACTGAAAAATAAACACCTAGTTAGCTGCTCTTGTGGTGAGCAGAGCATAATGTATAAACTTTGGATCATTAAGTTGTACACCTGAAAGTAATGCATTTTTTTGTCAAATATATTGAAGAAAGAAAGAAGGAAAGAAAGAAAGAGAGAAAGAGAAAGAGAAAGAGAAAAAGAAAGAAAGAAAGAAAGAAAGAAAGAAAGAAAGAAAGAAAGAAAGAAAGAAAGAAAGAGAAAGAAAGAGAAAAAGAAAGAATGAAATAGAAAGAAAGACAGAACTGAAAGAACACAAAGTGTTTCTTCATTGCAGGACTGAAGACCTCGTGGATCCACTCAATGAACAGGATATGGGGGACCCAAGCCTTGCTGTTGGACCTCCACATACATTTAACTGGCTCTTTTGCACCTTGCATTTCTTGAAGCCTTGTGGATTCTCAGAATAATACATGAACAGGGGCTTGACTTTGAAAACCCGCTTGCATTAGCACAAAAAAAGAGGGTGAGATGGTCTTTCATGGTCTTGTGACTGGGCATTGCATTCTCTTCTGTAATGTAGGGCACCTCTGGCATCTTTTTTCCATAAAACCCTGTCTCATTGTATTTAAAAACTTTCTCTGGCAGATAACACTCCTAAACCATGAGTTCTGGAACTTGGTAGTTAACTCTTCTGCTGCCTTAGTACACAAACTTACAGCCTCTCTGTGCCTCACAACACTATGGATGCCACTTCTCCTCTTAAAATGATTAAACCATGCCCCCTTCTTTCCTTGAAGACTTCCTCTTTTTTTTGTTGATGTACCTGGCAGTTTACTTACAATGTCGGTATACAAGACCTTTGCCTTCTCCCAGATAAGGATCTTGGTCACAGTATCACCTGCTAGTTGCTTCTTGTTTATCCAATGCAAAAGCATCCATATAAAAGTTTAAATGTCAGGGTAATTAAATGGTGACAAAATGCAGTTGCAGAACTAGAGTGTAATCTCCAGGTTTGGAAAACAAGAGTCTATACTTATGAAGGTGTACAACATGATGTTTACACCTTTTATAAAGATAATTTTGTCTTTATTTAGAAAATTTATATATTTTTTCTTAGCGGAGTATCTTTGCTTTAAGAACTTATAACTCTCGGGGCTCCTGAGTGACTCGGTCGGTTAAGCGTCTGACTTTGGCTCAGGTCATGATCTCACAGTCCGTGGGTTTGAGCCCTGCGTCGGGCTCTGTGTTGACAGCTCAGAGCCTGGAGCCTGCTTCAGATTCTGTGTCTCCCTCTCTCTCTCTCTGCCCCTCCCCTGCTCGCTCTCTGTCTCTGTCTCTCAAAACAAAATAAAGACATAAAAAATTAAAAAAAAGAACTTATAACTCTCTTAATGTTCAACTTTACTAATAGCAACTGGCTATTCTAGTCAAAAGAAAATATTTGTTGTATTGCAAAACTTGAAAAAAGGCAGTTAAGGCATTTCTATCCTATATTCAGAAAACACACCATAAGATATAGTGTATGGTATCCTACATTAGATGTAAAAGCACTGTATTTATATATCTATTATTAAATTATACAGTTTGTTAACTTAGTATATAAAATAGAATCAGTAGAAAGTATACTTAGTAAATAAGGCATTCTCTGGAATTAAAGACTGCTTCTTGATATTATGGCAGTCCATTTTGCACACTAGACCAGTAAATTACACTTACTACTATCTAATACCATAATACATAACCTTGTGTATCATGTAAAGATAGTCCAAGGCTTGAATTTTTAAAAAGACATCTTATTTTGTATTCCTCTAAAATAAGACACATATAGCTATCTGCCTTAACACCTATTTTATTTTATGCATTTATATGTGACAGATATTTTTGCAGCTTTGAAATATGTTGACTTTAGCTTGAATTATGACACCTATAAAAAGCTTCCATTGCCTTCAAGCAAAGCAAAATAATCACCTTGAACAGCACATCCTCAGGCATCAGTTTACATCTATGAGAAAGGAAAGTGCCCTGATTTTTATGTTTCTAATCTTCAAAGTATCAGACGATGGTGATGGAGAGACAGGGTTGAAATGTATACCACACTTATTTAGAGTATGATGTATGAAGTCAATCTACTTTCCTTGTGTTGGTTTTCTCACTTAGAGCCCCGCCTAAATATAAAGCTATCCATAACTCAGAAGATATATCATAAAGAATCACATAGTTACTGTTTTCTGTACTTTGCCTGCAAACAATTAGATAGTTCAAGTTTATTATTCCCTTCTGTATAGTAATATTGATCTTTGACTCTTTTCAATTTTAATTCTGCATCCAAATGGAGCATTGCCCACAAATTTACGTCTGGACAGAGTAAGAAAGGAGATAATATATTGTTGGTTGGAATCTTATTTTGTCAGCTCCAGAGGTGTTCTGAAATGGCAGAAGTACAGTTAAAATTATTATGATTAAAAATAAAAATTGCCAGTAGAGACCAGCAAGCCAGGTGTTTCTGCGGTACCTGCCTGTATGAATCGTACCCTATTCATTTGTCCCTAGCCCTCCAAGACAAAAGTTTTGCAGAAGATGGGTTCTGTAGGAACTGGCAACGTTGTTTGAATCAAAAATAGGAAAAAGAGTCAAGGTCCTGGGGCATGGAGAAGAAATACCCATGAAATTGTAACTGGTAGAAAACAAAATGATGGTTACTTAAAAAAAAATGTATTAATACCTCAGTATTTCTGGGAAGATAGAGGAAAGCTTGGAAATAACTATAAGATTTACTGGTATGTTGCTAAATCTAGATATTAAGACAAAACATGTTTAGTTTAACCTATAAGATAGCAGGAAAATTTTAAGGAATAAAAACAAGTAAAGGAAACATAAAACAAAGTAAAATACCACAAATAAATGTATATAGAAAATTACCTAAACTATGAAATCATGAACACACATTCAATTGAAAGAAACAATCATGATAGTAAATTAATTTATAGATAGAACACGTAAGAAGAATTAAAACTAATTTTAAGATCTTATTGGCTCAAATTAGGCTTTATTACAAAATTCAAACAATGTTTATCAGAATGTATATTATTCTTGAACTGAAATCTATTGTTTAAAAAATTACAGTGTGCTTGTGAAAAACTTATGCTTTCAAGTACTATAAACTTGGGTAAGAGCACAGTTCCATCACTTACTAGACTAATATTAAACTCACTCAGTCTTAGTCTCTGTCCATAAAAATATAGTTACTAGCCTCATATGCATGATGGCTATGAGAATCGAAAACTTTTTAATAAATATGAAACTTGACACAGTAAATATCACATAGAAAGCATATTGGTTGCTATTATCTTTATTATTCTCACTAGTTTTGTTTGATCATAAAAATATTACAATATTTTGCAAGCTCTGTTTATCATGAGCTTTATTGCCTTCAATTTATTTTATATTGCTTGAATGTTAAATACCACTCAAAAGGTTCATATATATATATTTCTTCCTATATAATTCAAATTATAATATTTTTTGCTTTTTGGTTAAAAAAAAGACTATAAAAAGTAGAGTGATAGGGACTTAGCTTTCTCTTTAAATGATTATTTCTGATTAAGCCATTGGAATTTATTAGTCAACAAAGCAGTGAGGTAGCTTTAGTAGAACCCTAATCAGGGAAATGATGTCATGATGATTGAATGTAACTTACATCCTGGGAAAACAGTGCTTTTATTACTCCTAACAATAAATATGATTTTCCATTTCAGATGTATATACAAAAATATATTATACCTACAACACACACACACACGGAGATTAACCAAGTTTGGTGTGGAAAGACCGTACATATGTCACACTATCATATGGGAGGAAATAATTAAAACAATGCATTTTAGCAACAAAAAGTGACTATATTATTTATATTATGACCCCTTAGTATAAAAATATTTGAACACTAATATAAATTATGTTAAATAATGTTAAGTCTAATTAAATATATAAGGAGCCCATGTATCCAAACATAAGCCACAGAAATGTTATTAACACTGATTGGTATTTCATATATCATAAGACATCTAAAAAAATGGTAGTAGAACAAACATCCAGAATTCAACTAGTGGTTTATTAAAATAAATATGATCAGGCAATATACATCATTTTTTAAAATAGGAGGATGGTTATACAATTTATAACTTTTCAGAAATATTTCTTAGGTACTGATCCATTTACTCTACAGTTCACTTTTTCAAACAATATTTATGGAGGTCTTATTATAGCCCAGTTACTCTTCTGTACAGTGAGCATAAGGTCATGGACAAGACCAGTAAGACTGAAAGACAGTCCTACATGGATGAATTTTACATTCTATTTGAAACACACACATACACACACACACACATATTCATAGGAAATGTTAGATAGTGTTGAGTGAGGTGAAATAAAAATACAATAATATAGGGAGAAGTCTTGATTAAGACTTGACTAAAGTGAGACAGTAATCTTTGGGAGCAACTGATGGATGAACTTGCCTGAGAGAACAGTAAGTGAAAATGCCCTGTGATGGGAATGTGCTTGGCATAATAGGTGACCTGTATGGTTCAAGTGGATGACAGGGGGATTGGCAGTAGGAAATGAAGCCAGTGCCATAACAATGGGGCAGATTTTATGGCACCTTTAAGCCTTGGGAAGGATTTGGAGTTTTAATCTAGGTGTAGAATCATACTGACAGAAAGCATCGATGTCTGACTCATTTCCCATCACAAAAATTAATATAAAGTCATAAAAATTGTTTTAAGAAATCTTGAAAAAGCAGAGTGAGCTTCTGTAATTTGGAGTTAAAGAGAAGGCTATTGGAAAGATGGGGATAATTTAAATTGGATCCAATTGTAGTGCTACATGTCAACAGCATTTATTGCTGTGACACTAGACCTAAGAGACCCAATACAGCTGCACCAAGCAAAATTTCCAGGTGTGGCAGGATTCTCACATCATGGTAAACACTTTTCACCACCAGAGGCATCATGTAGGAGGCAACAGGGGCTAACGTGCAACTAGAAATTTCTCACCTTGAAATAGTTTGTGTCAGGTTAGAGTCAGCTGGGCATGAGATGGGAAGAAATTAGATGTCACAGGAAAGCAAAAGCCCGTGATCAAGGTGAATTTTCTTTGAGAAAGATTCTGAATGTACAAGGGTATCACTTTCCTAAGTTGTGAACATGCCCCAAATACAGAGCAAAGCACTCTAATGGTCCCACGTAACCAAAATAAACCAGATTTTACAAAAATTTAGAAGAAGAAAGCAGTTTCTAGATTCAGCAATTTATATATGTCTCTGTGGTATATATACCCAGATCCATATTCATGGTCTACTTTTAACAAATATAAAAAAGTAGTTTTAGTAATACTTAACCATGTTTACATATTTATTGAACATTTATTGTATCTTAGTGTCAATTAGGGCCACACGTAGAGGGATGTGATATATAATACAAACAGAGGAAACATCAATGATTTCATCATGGGCTTTTATAGGTTCCAAAAACTTGCATCACTTAATTATGAGAACATGTATAGTGGTAATATGAGACTATGAGGCCAAGGACTATTGAAGAAACTGAAGCTCATCAGAATTCTGGAGATCTCAGTGTAAACTCTGGGTATAAAGGCAATTTACAGGGCACAGAGTTAAAGAATAGATTCTGGTCTTATAATTAGAACAATTTGCACCTGCCCCAAACACCTGAGTTAGGAAAACTAAACAAACTAAAAACTCTTCTTTCTTTGAAATTCTTCGTGTTCAATTACCTCCTTGCTTAAATGGAAATATTAATAACTACTACTGTGTTGATGAAATATTTGCAAATGAATGAATTCTAGCATTGTTATTATTTCTTCATTGTATTCATCAATATATATAGTGGATTATGTTGAGGAAAAGCAATGTAATTTTAGAAATTGTACTTGATGTATATGAATTTTCTAGCAAGTATGGAAATTATTACTACAAATCAATAATCTCTTTGATCTGAGTTTAACAATTTATTACAATTGTATTTTACTAAAAACCTACAATGATAATACTTTTTGACAAAATAATCAAGAGCTGCATTGAAAATATCCTCAAATATAGAAAGTGAGGACCTACTTAAACTCCAGTGGCCACAGAAAGAATATGAAGGAAGATCAATCAGGTGGGAATAAGGCATTATTTAATATTAAATACTTAAGTGCTCTCTTTCTGATTACAGTTGAGCTCTTTATAATTTTCATATTAAACTATAAATTTTTGTTTAATCTCTCAGGTATGTAACCTTTATTAGAAAGAATAACAATCACCAAACTGATAAAATGTATTTGTACAAAGATTGGATTAGATTGAGCCAAGTGAAATTTCTGAATTTAAACTATTTTTTAAAAACCAAATAGGCAATTTAATATGTTTCAATCAAGTTATTTTTTAGTTAATTAGTTAGTTTGTTTATTTTGAGTGAGAGAGAAGAGAGAGAACATGAGCAGGAGAAGGGCAGAGAGAGGGAGAGGGTATCCCAAGTACTGTCAGCACAGACTCAAGGCAGCGCTCAATCTCTCTAACCCTGAGACCATGACCTTAGTCGAAATCCAGAGTCGGATACTCAACTGACTGACACTCCAGGCACCCCATCTACCAAATAATTTTTTTTAAAGTTAGCCATGGAATACATTCCTTTAAGGTAGGTGAGCTTTCTTATTTAAGAGGTACATAATTGCACCATTATTGCAAAAATTAAGCTTTGTATGTGTGTGCATGTGCACAAGGTGGGATGGCTATCTATTATCACTATAGTTAAAAGTTAATGAATTTACTTCTAAGTTATCTAAATAAACATAAAGCAAAATTTTCAGAGTTAATAAAGTCATAATTTTTAAGTACCATGTCATATATGGAATGAATTGTAATATTTAGCAAACTGAATAAATTCTTAAATATTATTCTTTAAATATTTCTTAAATGTATTAATGCATCAATATATTTTTAAAATGTGAAAAATTTTAGCATGCAGCAGATATCTTCAAATTGTATTCCTGGAAACAATAAAGGATTAAAAGAAAGCTGGACTGGCCCAAGAGGAAAAGAAAGTATTGGTAACATTACACAAAACATCAAGGCCATATAAGATCCAAGAATACACAACATGGCATTAAAGGTACTAAGGGTTTTGTTGTTTGGCAAAACAACCCATATTTTTATTGAAATACAGATTATATCTTTATAAATCAAATTTCTCTCACATATACAACATTAGGTAAAGTCATATAAAACACACAAATGTATGTACATATTTAATAAATATTAAACAGAGCATCATGATTATACAAACAAATTATTTAACAGGTAACATGTTGCAAAACTAATCAAGTTAAAAGATTTATGTTGTTGTTAGCTTTCTGGAAGGAAGTCATTAAAAAAACAAAATACCTTGAAAAGATGTTTAGTTCTCATTGTGTTATAAATAAAATTATTTTAGTATTTTGCTTGTTTTTACTTGTTTAGTGTTCTACATCTAGTGATTTGTTTTGTTTTTCTGTAAAGATAAAATTTTTCCTAGCATTGAATTCTTATAAAATGTAGCACATGGGTCACTTTATAAAAATCATAAAGTAACATAATAAGCATTCTCCTCAATTTTATTTCTGCAGTGTGTGCATAAAATAGACATGTCTTATAATGAATTCCATCAATTCAAATGCATACTATATGGAATTGTAGTCATGCCAACTGATTTCTATAGGAAGCTAGAGAGTTGTAAACCAAACGTAGTTTTAGGAGATTTTAACTTGATAGATATGTAAATAGGTAAAAACATTAAAAAAATGTAAAAATGTCCCTTGCATGATCTCATGTCTTGTAGATTGCTTTTAGGTAGCTTTAAAAATTGTAACAATGCAATTTTAATTCTACCTTAGGTTTTGCATAGGCGAATCATGTTTATTGTGTCACTTTAATAGTAGTATGGAGAAAACTCAAAGGAAAAATAGATATTTACTATAGTTCCTCCCCCTTACATTCCCATCCTGAGCCAAAAGCTCATATTTTTGTGTTCATTCATGTCACTTTTATAGTAGAAATAGTTGTCAAGGTATGCACAGTGTTTTACTGTTATTAAATCATTTCTTAACTCTTATGAATCCCTTTTTCAATGTTTCACCAGGAAATAACTTAGGTCAATTTATTCATACGCAATGAGCAAATCAAGAATAATAGGCTAAAAAAATTATAAAAAAAATAAAAGAAAGAAAAAGGAGGGCTCCTGGGTGGCTCAGTCAGTTAATCATCCTACTCTTCATTTTGGATCAGGCTATGATCTCACAGTTTGTGAGTTCAAGTCCCACATTGACACAAAGCCTACTTGGGATTCTCACTCTCCCTTCCTCTCTCTGTTTGCTTCTCCACTGATCTCTCTCTCCCTCTTTCAAAATAAATAAACACACTTAATTTTTTTAAATAGAATAATATGCTAGTCCCTGATAATTCCCTCTCTAATACAGTAATCTTACCTTGTTGTTTTTTATAGAGTAGATTTGATCTTACCATCCAAGTTCTTTAGTAGTGCTAAAGATAATGCAATTATATTGGTTTAAAATATATACTTTGACCTATCATAAATAATATGAGAGAGACCTTCCTACAATAGATTATAGTTAAGAGGATATATTAAACAGAGAAGTGTCTGAGGTATAAATATTATTTCCCGTAGGCTGACAAATTTATATATGCTTAAGAAATAAACGATCAAGGCTTAAGGTTTCATTCTTCTATTGAAAGCTAAGATTGCTGACATGTCTTTTTTTTGGTGGACACTCAACATATCTTCTCTGGCATATATACCAAATATTTATCTAAAAAACAAAAGATATGTGTATCTGCTGAAGACATAATACTAATTTGATACTTGCAATTAAATTTGACTTGGAAAGAGTAAATAACTACCAACTACAGTGTTAGCCATTAAAGATTCCTACTTACAATATCTGGTTTTGAACAGTATTATCACCATTTTGGAATTGACAGTAAATTATGTTTTCAAGTATATTTGATCAGTTGGACATAAATATTTTATACTGTTTACTTTTAAAAATTAATATCTAAGAGTGCCTGGGTGGCTCAGTTGGTTAAGTGTCCAACTTTGGCTCAGGTCATGATCTCACGATTCATAAGTTTGAGCCCTGTAATGGGGCTCTGTGCTAACAGCTCAGAGCTGGAGCCTGCTTTAGATTTTATGTCTCCATCTCTGTGCACCTGCCCTGCTCACTCTCTTTCCCTCTCTCTCTCTTACTCAAAAATAAATAAACATTTAAAAACTGGAAAAAATTAATGTATAATAGCATTTACTAGTAGCCAGGTTCATTTTTTTAAAAAAAGTTGTGACTATGATATTTATAACATGTTATCTAATATGTTTGTAAATTTATCAGTCCTTTTTAATTTGTCCAATTATGTAAATAATAAATATGAACTTAGTGGGCCTTGTGTGTTTCAGACTTCTTGTATAAGACAACAGGTCTAAATAACCCTAATAATTTGATGAGATCCACCCCTAGTAATTAAGGAAAAGAAAGTAATTGAATTTTATTGAATGCACAATCTATTAATATTATTATATTATTTAATTGAATTATTATTATTTAATTGAATGAATACTTTCTGTGAATAGTGTCTTTTAATACAAAGACTCTACATTTAAAAAATTTTTTTACATTTATTTATTTTTGAGAGACAGAAAGACAGAGAATATGTTTGGGAGGGGCAGAGAGAGATTGAGACACAAAATCCGAAGCAGGCTCCGGGCTCCAAGGTGTCAGCACAGGCCCTGACCCTATGTGGGGCTCGAACTCACAAACTGTGAGATCATGACCTGAGCTGAAGTTGGACGCTTAACCAACTGAGCCACCAAGGTGCCCCAAAGACTATATTTTTTATTACAACTTCTCATTTGCAATAGCTGACTCAAGGATGAAATGGGCAAGGACAAAATTTCTCACTGATATAAGACAAATATTCAAAATAGATTTAAGTTATCTTAATGATTTCAGGTGACTGGTGAAAATGTCCATTTTATATCCCCTGTGATACAACATAGCCTTAGAACCCAAGTAAGTATATAAATAGCTCACTCTGCTAAATTTTCTTGACTTCTTAGCTTTATGCATTTTTGAAAGTGTTATTTGTCATTGTCTCTCTCTGCTATCAGTGTGTCAGTTGTTATTTTTCATTAATGTCAATGTGATATCCTATTATAAACCTCCGTATTCACATTTAATCTGCATGGTTTTGAAAACTGAATAGGCAGGTTTGCTGCATATATATGTATTACATCAGTTAGGTTCAGAGATGGTATGACTGAAGGCCCTAAATTACAGAATATACCATTTAGAAAAATATATCATATACAAAGAATTATGCATAAAATGCTAAAACAGTCCTTATGCATTCTAAAGTTTGAAATTTTCTTACTAAATTAAATTAAAAATATGAAAAATTTTAAATGTTAACATCTGAATTTTTATTAATTTCACTTGTTGTCTTTTAATTAGTATTTCCTTTAGAATAACATTCTCAGACCCAAGTAAATGGAAAATGTATCGAAAACTCTAGAATGTTTCTTCCTGATGGAAGAGTTTATTAAGAATATACGCTCATCAGTATTATCTTCAATTAAGTGGATCTTTTTCTAAGATTATAGAATATAGCAGAGAAAGGGATAAAATATAGTCTATAAAAAATGGTAGTCTTTTATATATGATGCATTTTCAAAGAACTGATTGTCTATGTATATATACATATATGCCTGAACATGGAAAGTAATTTACAAAATAGTTATTGGGTAGGTCCTACAATTTAGGTCATATTACAGTGTGGGTAAAGACTGAGGGAAAGAACCTAAATATATTAAAATTTTAAAGATGTGGCAGACAAATGGAGTAAACAAAAGCAAACAGGATAAGAATGCAAATAATGACTAGTAAGTAGACTTTACTACTCTACTATGTCTGGAAGCAACTTAGATTTAAAGACAAGAAATTAAGATAGTGAAAGAAACTGGTAAATATTTGAGAGCAGAGGAAGTAGGATTAAATATTGGAAGCGTTAAAATATAAAAACACACTCTCTTTTCTATGGTTGATTAATATTTCATTGTATTTATAGACCACATCTTTTTTATCCATTCATGAGTCAGTGGACATTTGGGTCTTCTCATAATTTGGCTAATGTTGATAATGCTGCTATAAACATTGGAGTGCATATGCTTCCTTAGAATCAGTATTTTTTGTATTGATTGCATAAATACATAGTAGTACAATTGCTGGGTCCTAACGAAATTCATTTAAAAAAAATTTTTATATTGTATTTATTTTAGGGAGAGTGTAATCCGGGGAGGGACAGAGAAAAGAAGACTGAGGATCCGAAGCAGGCTCTGTGCTGACAGACTGACAGTAGTGGAGGCTCAAACTCACAAACCACAAGATTATGACCTGTCAAAGTTAGATGCTCAACTGACTGAGCCACCCTGGAGCCCTAGATCATAGGGTAGTTCTATTTTTAACTTTTTGAGAAGCCTCCATACTGTTTTCCAGAGTGGCTGTACCAGTTTGCAACCCCACCAACAATGTAGGAGGGATCCCCTTTCTCAGCATCCTCACCAAATTCTGTTGTTCCTGTGTTGCTAATTTTAGCCATTCTGACAGGTGTGTAGTGATATGTCATTGTAATTTTGATTTGTATTTCCCTGATGATGAGTGATGTTGAAGATCTTTTCATGTGTCTGTTAATCATATGGATGTCTTCTTTGGAAAAATGCCTATTCATGTTTTCACCCCATTTCTTAATTGGATTTTTTTTTTTGGATGTTGAGTTTGGTAAGTTCTTTATAGATTTTGGATACTAACCTTTTATCAGATATGTCCCTTGCAAATATCTTCTCCCATCCTGTAGCTGCCTTTTAGTTTTGTTGATTGTTTCCTTCTCTGTACAGAAGATTTTTATTTTGATAAAATCCCAATTTATTTCTGCTTTTGTTTTCGTTGCCTCCAGAGACACATCAAGTAAGAATTTACTATGGCTGATGTCAAGGAGGTTGCTGCGTGTGTTCTCCTCTAAGATTTTGATTTATTTTCTCACATGTAGGTCTTACATTCATTTTGAATATATTTTGTAAAAGGCGAAAGATTTATACGATCTGAAGAGAAACCAGAGTATGTTTTTTTGAATATATTTTGTACACAGTATAAGAAAGTGGTCCAGTTTCATTCTTTTGCATGTTATTATAAAGTTTTTCCAATTTGTTGGAAAAGTTTTACCATTTGTTGAAGAGACTGTCTTTTTTTCCATTGGCTGTCCTTTCCTACTTTGTTAATGATTAGTTGGTGATATATAATTGTGGGTCCATTTTTGGATTTTCTATTCTGTGTTTATTGATCTATATGTCTGCTTTTGTGCCACTACCATACTGTCTTGATCATTATAGCTTTGTAACATAGTTTGAAGTCCAGAATTGTGATGTCTCCAGCTTTACATTTCTTTTTCAAGATTACTTTGGCTATTCATGATCTTTTTCGGTTCTGTACAAATTTTAGGTTTATTTGTTCTATCTCTGTGAAAAATGCTGGTGGTATTTTGATAGGGATTGTATTAAATGTATAGATTGCTTTGGGTAGTATAGACATTTTAATGGTACAGTAAAATCTTGGTTTACAAATATAATTTGTTCTGGAAACATGCTTGTAATCTAATGCACTCATATATCAAAGAGAATTTCAAGAGCCACTGGCTCAGGTGTCATCATGTGACATTCAGCATCACATACTACTCATATTGCAAGACATCACTTGTTTATTAAGTTAAAATTTATTAGAAATGTTTGCTCACCTTGGGGAATATTTGCAGAAGAAGTTAATCACAATCCAAGGTTTTACTGTATTTATCTTTCCAATTTTGAACATGAAGTGATTTTCCATTTTTTTGTGTCCTCTTCAATTTTTTTCATCAGTCTTCTATAGTTTTCAGAGTTCATATATTTCACCTCTTTGATCAGGTTTATTCCTACATATCATATGATTTTTTGTGCAATTTTAAATGGAATCAATTTCTTGACTTTTCTTTCTGGTGCTTCATTATTGGTGTATAATACAATAGATCTTTGTACATTGATTTTGTGTCCTGCAAGTTTACTGAATTTATGTGTCAGTTCTAGAACTTTTTTGGTGGAATATTTTGGGTTTTCAACATAGAATATTCATATCATCTGCAAATAGTGAAAGTTTAATTTCTTCCTTGCTGATTTTGATGCCTTTTACTTCTTTTTGTTGTCGATTGCTGAGTCTAGTACTTCCAGTACTAAGTTAAATAACAATGATGAGAGCAGGTATCTTGCCATTTGCAATGAGAGGATGGAGCTGGAGTGTATTATGTAAGCGAAATTAGTCAGTCAGAGAAAGACAAATACCATACAGTTTCACTCATATGTGGAATTTAAGAAACAGAACAGATGAACATAGAGGGAGGAAAAGAAAAAGAAAGGGAGACAAACCATGAAAGACTTTTCACTATAAAGAAAAAACTGAGTTGCTGGAGAGGCAGTTTGTGGGAGGTTGGGATAAATAGTGGTGGGTATTAAGGAGGACACTTGTGATGAGTAAGGAGTATTATATGTAAGTGATGAGTTACTAAAAATCTGCTCCTGAAACCAATATTACAGTACATGTTAGCTAACTAGAATTTAAATAAAACTTAAACATGAAAAAAGCACAGGTTCTTATACCAGCTAGGATAGGATTGATTTCAAATTAAAGGAAAATTAATCATGGATTTACGGGGCGTTTGGGTGGTTCAGTCAGTTAAGTGTCCGACTTTGGCTCAGGTCATGATATTGCAGTTCATGGGTTCAAGCTCTGCATCAGGGCTCTGTGGTGACAGTGTGGAGCCTGCAGACTGCTTCAGATTCTGTGTCTCCGTCTCTCTCTCTGCCTCTCCTTTGGCTCACACTCTGTCTCTCTCTCTCACTGTCTTTCTTTCAAAAGTAAATAAATATTAAAAATTTTTTTAAAAGAATCATAAAATCATGAATTTGACACATAAATGTTTCCATAGAAAAAAACTTTTGAATGATCTTTATGACATGTACACACGTAGTGTAAAATTAGACTTCCTTTCTGATTAACTTATCCAAAGAAGCCTATTTTGTAAATCCCAAATTAAAAGAATAAAGTGAAAACTTTCAAAAAATTATGAGATAATTTCTGATGATTTTTAAATTAAAAGAATAAAACTGGCCATGGGGATTATTAGTAGAATTGTGTCCTAAGGGTTCAATTTACTTGAGGGCATCCCTTCCCACCAATTTTGGTGAATTCCACAGACTCAATATGTAGTTTTGCTCTAGTAGGACAGGTTTATATCCATATTGGTTGAAATAGCTTCTTTGTAATTTAGAAAAAGAAAAAAGAGTAACCATGATTCATTAATTTTAAAAAGTTATACACTTGAAAAATAGAAGTTCTAAATTTCTACAATATAGTGATTCTATAACTCTTCTTAATTAAGCAAATGATTCAGCACTTTAAAAGCTGATGATACTCTTGAGGAGGTAGCAGAAGCAAATACAAAAACTGTTCAAAAGGGTCACTTTCAAAAGGAAGTCTACCTGAGATTACTTACAGTAAATGAGTTTCCTGAAAAAGATCACACAAACACAACTTCTACCAAACATGAAGTTACAATCTATTATGAATGTAGGTCAACAAATACAGTATAAAAAGAAAACTAGTGTTGGAATGCTTTTAATTAATTGGATAATCTAAAAACTATATACAACATATATAATAAAAGTAGGTTAAAAATAATAAAGAAAATTACAGAAAGGAAAATGGAAGCTTTAAAGATGCCAGTAACCTTTCTTCTCTTTTTCTTGGCCACCTACTTCTTCACTCTGTTATCTGTTGGGTATTTTGCTGTACAATGTTGGAGATTTCTAATGGTGTGGGCTCACAATAGATTTCTTCCACTCCTCTTAAAGAGTTTTTGTTTGTTTGATTGTTTGTTTTTTGTTTTTTCCCCTTCTTCCAGACTCAATTCAATGGATCTTTACATGTGCCCTGGAGATGTGAGAGCATTTCCTATATAGTTCTGTTAAAATTGCTTCCTGTGACTTTCTTGGAGTGGTGGCCAATCTCCTCCATCTCAGGTAGATTGAAAATTTTAGATCTATTTGGAAAATAGTTTTCCAGATTCTCATGAATTTGTCTGAAAACCTAAGTATGCCTAGTAATTCCAATCTTAGGTATTTACTCAAAAGAAATTAAAAATTGGGTTCAGACAAAAATCTGCACTTGAATGCTTATAGCACTATAATTCATAATCACCCCAAATTTGATAATTCAAAAGTTCTTCAGCTGGGAAATGGAAAAACAAGTGTTAGATATATATATATATATATAATATATAAACATACTATATATATGTACATATGCATGAAACTACATGGATAAATTTTAATCACAATACATGAAGTAAAGAAGCCAAATTTGAAATGTATTATGTATGTTAAATTCTTATTTATTTTTCAGTTAATTAATTTATATTATTGTCCATCATTTTCTTACCATAAGCTTTAAAATCCTACATAATCTGACCTTCTACTGACCTCACGTCAGGCATTTCTCTCACACCAAAACAGCTAATGTGTTTGTAATTCAGGGCCATTACACTTTCTCGTCCTTCTCCCTCAAACATCTTTTCATCTTTGCACAAATGATGTCCTCATCTCTGTATAATACACATCTTGATGTGAATGGGAGTTAAACCCATGATCTCTAATTAACTACTTTTCTCCTTCCATCTTTGTCATTTTACCAGAGCTTGTTTTCTTCACACTTATTACTTTCTAAAATTGACTAATAAAATTATAATTAATCTAGCAAACAAACTCTGTATTTCAGGGAAAAGTACACTAACTACAATGCATGCAATTCTTTTTGACCAAACAAACAAGGACGCTATTTGGTACTCTTACAGGAGATGGAATAGAAGAGGGCTTCAAGGGAAAAGCAATCCATGTGAGAAAACAAGATCCAATATAAAACATGTGATACCAGCAATCTATTGTTATCAATGCATAATAAAACAGCAATGCAAATAGAATTATATTAGAGACAGGTGACTAACCAGAAGTCTGCTTCTAAAGATGCAGTGGGAATTGCAGGTCCATAATTTCCCTCATATGGTTTTAACATATGCAGAGCAGTGGAAACTTCTCCCTGACATGCTTCTCTATTAGCTGCTTGGTGTTATCATTTTAGCTAAGTGAATTAGATGTATGAAATTCTAACCTTATAGAATATGATTTTGGGGCGCCTGGGTGGCTCAGTTGGCTAAGCATCCGACTTTGGCTCAGGTCATGATCTCAGTGTTTGTGAGTTCGAGCCCCTCGTCAGGCTCTGTGCTGACAGCTAGCTCAGAGCCTGGAGCCTGTTTCAGATTCTATGTCTCCCTCTCTCTCTGATCCTCCCCTGCTCTCTCTCTCTCTCCCTCTCTCAGAAATAAATTTAAAAAAAATTAAAAATTAAAAAAAAGAATATGATTTCTAACTGGAAAAAATTACTTCCAAATTTTCCTCTTACATGCAAAAGAAAGAAGTATATTGTAAATAAAATGTTCTACCCCTCTATGGCTATGGGATGAATTCTCCATGAGTCTGTGGCTTCCTGGAGTACTTTGCTCCTTACACTAGGGCATACTGAACCCCGTTGAATAAACTGGGAAAAGTATCTATACATAGACATTAAGAAATGTATTATCCTAGTTCCATAATGAGAGAAGTAACCAAACAACATATTATTGACTTAATTAAATGATAAAGTTATAGACAAACTATGTAATATGTGAGGAAATAATTTTGTTAAATGTTAGTTAAATCAACATTCATATGCATTTTTCATAAATAATTTTCTGCTTTTATGTAAACATTAAGCATATATATACTAATTTCATTTTTACGTTGAATAAGAAAATTTGTTACTTTAAAATTATAGTTTTAATTCAAGTCTCTATAAAATGATTCTGAATGTTAGATATATATTTTCAATGAACCAAGCTGTATCTATTCACGTTTCTTAAAGGGAATAGGAATTTACTAATTGAATGATTAACTAAATTTACAACAATCTAAACTTTAAAAATAATGCTTTAGTGATTTTATTCTTATATATTTAATCACCAAATTTTGGTTAAATGGAATCACATCGTGATTTATTTTGGTTTTATTTCATTCTAATAAATAAATTTCTTATGTTTTACATTTTTCATTTAATTGTAATGAATGATCTGAAAAAGAATATAGGAAATAAATATTGATATCGTAATTCAGTAAATGTTGCTTTAAAATAACATTTTACATTGAACACTCTGGTATTTAAGTGCTTGATTCTTTAAAATAAAATCAAGTAAAATATACAAATATTCAAGGAGGGGAGGAGAAATAGGTGAGACAGAAAGCATCTGACAACTAATTGAAAAGAATGTTCTTAGGTTTCCTTTAGATGTTCTCATTTATAGGGCTGAAAAATTTCAAGTGTATAAAATAGTTTATGGTCAAATTTTCAAGATGTCATCATAGAAGTTCTAGAAGATTCTCAATTGACATAATCAATATCTTAAAATACAAGAGAACAACCATAACTAAAATCACTACTGGCATCACAACCCCTTTCTTGGGTCTCTGGGGGGTTCAGTTTGTGTCTCTGGTTTTTTAAGTGCCTTTAGATTTCCTTGGTTTCTATGCTGAGAAGCATAGAAGAAGCTCCAGGGTAGGTTCTCAATGTATCTGTCCTAGACAACTGTCTCTTTTAATTGGCTGATCTATTGTTGCCTGCTTATATTACTATCGTTCATGTGCTGTCTCTGAGTATTTTTACACGTTGCCATTTTAATTTACTTGTTGTGCATATGCATAACACATCCCAGATAAACAAAAATGGTTTTAGGTTGCCATTACTTTTTAAGAGTCTAAGACCAAACTTGAGGACATTTACTCTGTTGCATATGTCTTGCTTGTGTGTCTTACAAAATTTATAAGCTGTGTTTTATTCTCCACATCAGTTTAAGTGTCAAGAATGATGTATGTAGTAATTTGTAGAGTAGTAGACCAAACATTGATGAGCTGACAGGTGTTAGATATGTGCTATCTTTTTAAAGATGCTGTATTGCATCTAATTAAATTCACATTTCTGCTTTAGCAAGGTATATGTCTGTACATGCAGGAGTGAAAAAAAAAATCATGTAATGAGAATCTTAAGTCTGTGTTTCCTGAGGGTGTCATTGAAGAGATGGAGTAAGATTGGTTTTAAAAAATAAGTCATAAAAATCTGGGCCTATAATCAGCACTGCTGTAGTTACAAAGCTTAATGCTAGGATATGTGAATCAGAACACAGCATATATTTTTTTCCTGCTTCCAATCAAAACCACTGGTATATTATTTACTGCAAAAATTCTCTGTGGGTAAAACAGAATGAAGAAGGTACTCAAAGCAGCTTCGATTTATTATGGAACAGGGCCCTCCCTGAAGCCTTCAGCAGGCACCCTCTTAGCACAGAAACCCATCTCCCTTTCCAAGTAATGGGATGAGTAACAAACTACTTGTTAGAGTAAATGCAATGTTCCTCCCCACCCCAAACTCCATATTTCAGGAACTTCTCATACTTATTGTGGCTGAGAACTTCACACCTTGTACTTGAGAAAAGAATTGTAATCTGCTCACTGATATCTCCCAGACTGATGCATTCAACCCTGCAGTTATTTACTGTTGATGTGGTCATTGATTTCCCAAATAGTCAGACTGAGCACTATAATGTGAGTTAGGATTATTAATTTGGTATGAACAAAGAACACATTTTTATTTTATCCGAGCTGAAGTCGGATACTTAACCGACTGAATCACCCAGGAGCCCCAACAAAGAACAAATTTTTAAAAATGGATGTGAAACACAAATTCTTTGAGATTTACTTCATTGGGTTAGGTATAGATTCTTTGGTGACTGATTTCAATTAACATATTTCTTATCTATTATGTGATAAATTATTAGTATTTATTGATTTTTAAAGATTTAAGCTATGTTATTATGGATTTATTTATTTTATGGGTTTATGGGTTTTTGTAAGTTTTATTTTAAAATTGGTAGAAAGCATGTACATAAAATATACCTTAATTGGCCTCTTATCTATTTATGTAGTCTATATATACATATATATATATATATACATATATATAACTATACATATATAGTTAGCTAGCTAGTTAGTTTGAAAAACAAAGGCAAAGTGCATATCATTATTTGTTCCTTCTTAGACTGCTTCCACCCAGGACCAACAAATTATGGCTTGTGTGTNTTACATTTTTAAACAGGTAAATAAGTAAAAAAAAATTTTTTTTTGTTTCGCATTTTAAAACGATCTAGGATTCAAATGTCAGTGGCCATAAATAAAGTTTCATTGGAACAGAGCCACATCTACTCTTTTCCACATTGTCTATGGCTGCTTTCAAGCTACAACTAGAGATTAATTGCATCAGAGATCAGAAATGCCTTCACAAGCTTTACCTCTTCCTCTCTAACTTGTGTGTTTTAAGTCTTATGTAGATGCCTCTACATTCCATATCCATGACCCCAGGTATTTTTTATCTCTTTTTGGTCTTTGAGCATAATAGGACACTCAAGAATTCCTTTTCACTGGATACATGAATGCATTCTTTTCTCTCCCAAAAGGGTCATCTTGACTTTGTTGTTTTCTGCCAGCCACACCCTCGCTGCCTGCCCTCTGACTCCTTCCTACTCCAGCCCAACTGTATTCATTTATTTTATACATCTTAATTATTATTAGCTTATTTTAAATTTCATCTATAAGCCATTATACATATTTATTTTCTACCTTGTTAATGTTAAGTTCATATATAATATCCTTGGCATTGCCTTTTGGTCCACAAGTTCACACTATTGACTATCTGACCCTTAATCAAAATAATTAGCTAAGCCCTGGTTCTAGACTGTAAGCTCCATGAAGGCAGGAAGATCTTTTTTTCTTCCTTATTTTTGTTCAATTGCATAAGAACACACAGCAGATGCCAGTTTGTACTCAGTAAATGTCATTAGGTGAATACATGGTAGATAGATTTTGTTTCCCAGTACTTTGGTTCAAATGTTTAGTAACCAGATTTGCCCTCATTTTTCTTTACATCTTTATCATTTATTTATCCAAGTATCAAGCAACATTCTCAACTAATTTCAATTGACAGTGATTTCACTAATAAACATCAATAATTTTGTTAAACATTAATTTGACATTCAGTTACATAATCTGCTTTTATATCATCATTCAGAAATGTGTTTAAATGAACCTGGAATTCAGTGACACTTAGAAAAATCAAGAATGCATTTTATTAATTTTGGTGCCAATTAAGTAGATAAAGTAACTACTAGAACTTGTTTGTACAAATGTCTTTTAAATATATCACATTCAAATTTTTGACATATAATTTTTATTAATAATGATTATAAGTTAGAGGAGATTTAAGAGTTTCAGGGTTTTATTTTTAATTAATTTATTTTGAGAGAGGTTGAGAGAGAGAAAAGAGAGAAAGAGAAAGCACAAACAGGTTAGAGGTAGAGAGAGAGAGAGAGAGAGAGAGAGAGAAACCTAAGCAGTCTCTGTGCTGACGATGTGGGGCTTGAACTCACTAACTGTGAGACCATGACCTAACTTTAATCAAGAGTCAGATGCTTAACCAACTGAGCCACAAAAGTGCCCCAAAAGATATAATAGTTATAAGAAATTAGAAACACTACAAGTAGAGAATAACAAGGATTTGCACAAGTCTTTCTTTAAAGAGGAAATTCTGTTATTAATCATATAAATTTTTTTATACCAGGAGATCTATTAAATTTCCAGTAGATACTAATTATGTGAAAGCTTTNATGGACTTAATTTCAGCTTCCTCAAGAGAGAATCCCACGCAGGCTCTGCACTGTCAGTGCAGAGCCTGACCCGGGGCTGGAATTCACAAACTGCAAGATCATGATGTAAGTTCAAACCAAAAATGATGATAAACCAATTGAGCCACCCATTAGCCCCTACAATTTTTTTTAAATAAAATATATTCAATTGGAAATAGTATAAACATGTTTTTAAAGTAATATATATACATAGATATAAATGAGGTATCTGGAGCCATATTGCTTAAACTATGTATTATTAAATACAGTGCTTGATAACCAAAATCTAGTCTTAGAACTACACTTAAAATTGTAAAAGACAATTGTGAACATACGTTTGTATATATCTTCTTTTGGGTGGATTTTAGTTTCAAATAGCTTACTTATCAATACAATAGTCCTATTTATTTCTTAATGAGATTGATAAGCTGATAATAAAAAATATATAAAGACACAAAAGATCTCAGATAGACAAGACAAGTCTGAAAAAGAAAAACATTAGAGGATTATACTACCTGTTTTCAAGACTTAGTAAAAACCCACAGTTGTCGAAACACATAGAATGATAGAACAGAGTAGAGGGTCTCTAGTGGGCCTTCACATATATGAGCGGTTGATACTTGGCATATATGAAAAGGTAACTCAATGCAGAAAGAATGATGTCTTCAAGAAATAGTGCTGAAACAATTAGGAAAAATGTGAATCTCTAACCTTACTTCAAACTCTATAAGGAAGTGACCTAGAAAAAGATCATATGTGGATGGATCATATATCTATACATATATAAAAACTATATAACTTCTTAGAGAAAGCATAGTAAAACATCTTTATGATCTTTGGAACATAATTTGTCAGTTTCTAATAACATGAGAAATAAATTTGACAGATAACCCAGCAATTCCACTCCTATGCATTTCCTGAAGGAAAAGCAGATGTATGTTCACATAGAGACTTCTGCAAAGGATGCTCATAGTTATTTCTTCCAGCGCCAAAATTGGAAACAAGTCAAATGTCAATTAATAAATGAATGGATAACTAAATCATGGTATATTTGTGCAATTCAATACCTCTCAGCAATGTAAGATATTTAAGAAACAAAGTAAACAAAAAAAAAAATGGTTGACTTTTAAAAGCATTCTGCAAAGGAATTATAAGCCAGACATGAGACTTTGTTTTGTATAGCTACATTTATATAATATTTTAGAGTTATTGGATGCATTTTTGTATATAAATTACATCTTGGTAAAGTTCACTTAAACATTAAAAACATAGTTGCTGGAGTGTGTTTTACTTAGACTTCCACTGCATATTACTGTTAGACCTCCCTTTCCAAAGGAGAATCACCGAGAACAAAGCCCGCAAAACACAGAAGGAGTTGGTTATTCAGGTTTATTTTAGTCCATCCTGGAAAGCCTCTCCTGAGCACCCAAAAAGTCCTTGGAAGAGCACCCCACTGAGCCATAGCTCAGGGTTTATATAGGAAGAAGGGCGAAGTCAGTATACAGAAGCGAGAATTTTGAGGTTAGAAGTGGGGGTTGCTTAACAGTTGCTTGAAAAACATGTTTGGCCATTCTAATCGCAATGTTCCTTAAAGATTTACATCTCAGGGACTTGATGGAGCCAGGAGGAGCTGGGTTGCTCAATCCCTGACCTTTTACCAGAATGAAGTTTGAGATCAAACAATCGTTGGTATTTTCCTCATTTGCAGGCCCCTCACCCTTTGGCCCAAGGGAGTTTTTTACATTACGATATTTTAAATATTTTAGCTTTTGATCAATATATGCTAACTAAATTAATTGTGGACAGACAAGCACAAGTAATAAGCAAAAGCTCAGAACTAGGATCACGCTGCCTCTAAGATGTAGGTTTCCATCCACTAGTGTATGCTGGGTTTTAATATCTCTATTTATTAACATTATCCTAAATGTTAACATGAGGTGTCTGGAGCAGAGCCGGATATTAGGACTTACATAAAGTGATCACCACAGCAGCCCTCTGTTGCCCCAATTCTAGCCCCGAATATAACATTTTGAAAACCAGTCATCATCTTACACTTAAGTGAGCCTACTGCACGCGAGGAGTCCATGGAAAAGGAGGGTTGGTGGTTACATAGGAAACAGCTGTTTCTTCTCTCCTGCGTGGGAGATCTTTTCATTCCCTAGAGCAAACAATTTCTCCTTGGAAATACAAAGAAGAAAGGTCCAGAGCTTTTTCTCTTTAAAATGTAAATAAATTCCTCCTTCAGTAAGGGAAACCCTTTTCTTTGGATTTTCAACTCAGGAATGTTTTCAATAGTTCCAGGTCTTATTCCTCCTTAAAATGTAATCGCATACCTTCAAGTTAGGTAAGTCTCTCTGCAGTCTCACTAGCCAGTCATAATATCTAGGCTCAATTTTTAACCCAGGTACCAAATTTTAGTAAAATTTGCTCTGAAAGCCCAAACTGAACACAAACAGTATTTTTTTAAATAGTTTATTGTCAAGTTGGTTTCCATATAACACCCAGTGCTCATCCCCACAAGTGCCCTCCTCCATGCCCATCTCCCCCCTGCCCCCCACATCCATCAGTCCTCAGTTTGTTCTCAGCATTCAAGAGTCTCTCATGGTTTGCCTCCCTCCCCTTCCCCTCTCTATTTCCCCCCGTTCTCCCCCACGGTCCTCCATTAAGTTCCTCCTAATCCTCCTATACTTGCAAATATATGGTATCTGTCCTTCTCTGCCTGACTTATTTCGTTCGCTCAGCATAACACCCTCAAGGTCCATCCATGTTGCTACACATGGCCTGATTTCATTCTTTCTCATTGCCATGTAGTATTCCATGGTATAAATATACCACATCTTCTTGATCCATTCGTCCATTGATGGACACTTACACTCTTTCCATGCAAAAACAGTATTTTTACTACAGTTCAACATCTATGAATCCTCTTTATTAAATATTCTTCTGTATTGTACTAATTCACACATATTACTGTATTATGTTGTATGAAACAAATTTATTTACCTATTCCATTTCATTGTACATTCAGTTTCCTTGCTTCTAATTTGCTGCAATTTTAAATATAGAAGAATTGCAAATAACATTCATTTTAGGTATTTCCCCAGCATAACTTTACAGAAGTGAAATTGTAGGATGGTAAATCATTTGTTTAAGTTAAATCCATTCAGGTGGAAATGTTATGTCAAAAATTAAATTATAAAAGTGTCTTCCAAAAAAGTGACTGCAATTAATACCTACAAAAGGACAATGTTAGAACTGTATAATATTAATTTTGACTGAATGCATATTACAATTATTAGTATATATTCAATTTTCTTTAATTTTGGTTTATTGAGTGCTTTGATCTGCAGATATTTCAAATGATATATTATAAATTATGCCAGTTTTCATCATTTGTATCCTTCTCATTTATATTTTAAAGTGTCATGAAGGAACAATCCAGATAAAAAAATGACATTTTCAGGGCTCCTGAGTGGCTCAGTCACTTAAGTGTCTGACTCTTGGTCATGATCTCAAGATTTGTGGGATTGAGTCCCCATTGGGGCCCCACCTCACAGCCTGAGCCTGCTTGGAATTCTCTCTTTGCCCTGCTCCCCTCATGTGCACAAGTTACTTTCCCTTTCTTTAAGTGAATAAACTTAAAAAAATACTTTGTTAAAAAATGACATTCTCTTCTGGTTATCTTATAGTGTTGCTTATAATATATGATTACTTAAAACATTTGATAATATTAAAAAAATAAAAAACACAGAATAGGGACCCAATAATAAAACTGTATTTATATACAGATCCTGCTTGACTAGTGACAATGAACCCAAATGCTCACTGTTTTAAATGCAGTAAAGATTTTAGCCATATTGTTTATAGGAACTTGCATACAGTAATAACGTGCACTGTGTTATATGCAGTAATTTGAACACATTAAGTAAATAATCTACAAAATAATTTAAATATAATAATTTAAAGGAAGTAACATTAAATTAAATTAAAAATGAAGTGACAGGAGAAACATGATCAGTGTCCAGATAAAAGAATAGGAAGAGAACCATAAAAATCAAGAAATAAGCTTGGGACAGTGGGTCTGAGCACCATGGCCCCAGGGGCTCCAGATTTCTATAACTCTTACTCATGTGAGAAAGGGAAATGAGAAGAGGTCACAGATGTAGAAGGAATGTCAGGTAAATCCTCGGCTTTTTATCTGAAGCCCAGTACATGGAAGAAGAGCGGCATTTCATACAGTTTGTACCCAAACCAAAGGCCCACTGCTGTGGGAAAGGCTGCTTGACTCAGAGGAGGAGCCCATTAAACTGGAGCTCTTCAAGACAATCAGTCGATGGTCATCTTCGGAAGGAATGACCAAGACAACCAGGAACACAAAATATGCACAAGAGAGATTTACGTGTCTTTAGAAGGAGATTATGTCCATGCTGAGTGATGGGAAGTATTTTCACCAGGAGAGAGAGATCAGAGTGAGGTTTTGGTTATCCATAGCTACACTGTGTGCAGAGAAGGAGACAAAACTCCAAGTGTGGGAGAAGAGAGGAAGCAAAGGGTGACTCTATCATTGCTCTAGTATGGCATGGGATTCACATTTGTTAAGAAGTCATCTTTTGTACTACTTAGTGTTCAGGGAATATTCTGTCACATAAAGACATCATCACAATTTAAATAAATAAATAAAAAATATTTTTATAGATGAGAAGATAAGAATGAGGAGGCAGGTGAAGAGAGATAAAAACAAGGGGGTGGGAAATGTAGTCATAAAGAAAATGAATTAGGCAAAAACAGACACATAGACCAATGGAACAGAATTGAGAACTCAGAGGTGGACCCAAAAGTATACAGCCAACTACTCTTTGACAAAGCAGGAAAGAATATCCAATGGAAAAAAGACAGCCTTTTTAACAGATGGTGTTGGGAGAATTGGACAGCAACATGCAGAAGAATGAAACTAGATCATTTTCTCACACCATGCACAAAAATAAACTCAAAATGGATAAAGGACCTGAACGTGAGACAGGAAACTATCAACACCCTAGAGGAGAAAGCAGGAAACAGCCTCCTTGACCTCCACCGCAGCAACTTCTTACTTGACACATCCCCAAAAGCAAGGGAATCAAGAGCAAAAATAAATGATTGGGACCTCATCAAGATTAAAAGCTTCTGCACAGCCAAGGAAACAACCCAGAAAATTAATAGGCAACCAACGGAATGGGAAAAGATAGTTGCAAATGACATATCAGATAAAGGGTTAATATCCAGAATCTATAAGGAACTCACCAAACTACACGCCCGAAAAACAAACAACCCAGTGAAGAAATGGGCAGAAGATATGAACAGACACTTCTCCAAAGAGGACATCCAGATGGCCAACAGACACATGAAACGATGCTCAGCATCCCTCCTCATCAGGGAAATACAAATCAAAACCACACTGAGATACCACCTCACGCCAGTCAGAGTGGCTAAAATGAGCAAATCAGAGAACTCTAGATGCTGGCGAGGATGTGGAGAAACGGGCACCCTTCTTCACTGTTGGTGGGAATGTAAACTGGTGCAGGCCCTCTGGAAAACAGTGTGGAGGTTCCTCAAAAAATTAACAATAGAACTCCCTAGGACCCAACAATAGCACTCCTATGAATTTACCCGAGGGACATATGAATGCTGATGCATAGGAGCACATGCACCCCAATGTTCATAGCAGCNTAAAGACTATAACTTGCTCATAAAAGAAAAAGAAAATGAATTAGGGAAAAGTGAAGTAAGATCTGACTTCATTTTTGAGATATATACATGTCAAGAGTGTACATTTCAAGTGACAAAATGAACTACCATGAGTGGATATATGCATTTAAACACATTATTTTTGCTAAAGAAAAAAAGTATCAGAAGTTGTAATGAGGGATGGATATGAGAATATAAGAAAAAACAATATATTTTTTTAAAAATCTGAACATTATTTCTTTTCCTATTTTCATTATTTTTTGTTCCTAACAAATATAGGTTCTTAACTGTATGTGAAATCTGCAGTGTATTATGACATTCATTCTATTCTCACTCTTCATATACATTTTGAATATATGTATATATGCATTTTATATACATTATATATCCATTATATGCATTTCGAATATATATTTTTGAATGAATACATATTGTTGAATGAATGTATATATATATATATATACACATATATATTTATATCCAGACAGAGAGAGAGCATGGGAGACAACTTAATAACCACTCTGATCATGGCTCACATTATCTTTTTCAGCAACACTCCTTTTCCTCACTCACAGCGTGAGATTTTTGCTCATATTGAGTTTCTCCGTCTCACACACCAGCACGACTGCATGGAATGTTGGAAGATCTCACTTCTCATCAGTAGGAAGTTCGGTTATATTGTTTCCCACTGTGCTTCACTGAGTCCTCCGTACTATTCTTCAAGCTCCTTGCTTCCATCAGTCTCCTTTCATCTTTCTGTGGTTTTGTACTATTACCCAGTCTTTCCCCACTCTCCAGCCAGCTCCACTATTTCAAGGGCGTCTTTGATACTAGTGGATAGAGTAAGATAGAAAGCAATATAGAGGTAGTCCTTCATATTCTTTTGTTAGTAAGGAAATTAGTATTAGTGTAGCTCTTTCATAAAAACCTTGGGATTTTGATGTATATCCTCAAGAGAATATCATGAAAGCATGTTGGTTCACAAGCTGTCCCCTCTATACAGAAGGTAAGAGGAGACCAAAAAAAGAGGCAGCCTTTCCAGATTGGGAGGTGGCAGGTTGAATAAGCAAGGAACTTACTTATGAGGCTTGTCTTGGACAGCCATAGAGTGAGTAGACGTCTCCACCTACCTGCCATGAGATGAACCATTATCTAGAGGTCTTAACTGGGTTCAGTCACAGTATATTATCCAGATGGTCTCAACAACACATTGCTATCTCAAGTCTGCTTCCTAGAAACAGCTCCCACTGTGGGGAAGGTGGGGTGTGTGTACATTTTTTTTAAAAAAATACCAAGATCTTTATTGATATTAATATTTTAAAATCTCTTCTTAAAATTTTTATTTATTTATTTTTATTTTTATTTTTAAAATTTATTTATTTATTTATTTATTTATTTTACAAATAGTTTATTGTCAAATTAGTTTCCACATAACACTCAGTGCTCATCCCCACAAGTGTCCTCCTCCATGCCCATCCCCCCTCCCCCCCACATCCATCAGTCCTCAGTTTTTGTCAGCATTCAAGAGTCTCTCATGGTTTGCCTCTCTCCCTTTCCCCCACCATTTCCGCCCTTCTTCTCCCCCTTGTTCCTCCATCAAGTTCCTCCTAATCCTCCTATACGTGCAAACATATGATATTTGTCCTTCTCTGCCTGACTTATTTCGCTCAGCATAACACCCTCAAGGTCCATCCATGTTGCTACACATGGCCAGATTTCATTCTTTCTCATTGCCATGTAGTATTCCATGGTATAGATAAACCACATCTTCTTGATCCATTCGTCTGTTGATGGACACTTGGGCTCTTTCCATATTTTGGCTATTGTTGAGAGTGCTGCTATGAACATTGGGGTACATGTGCTCCTATGCATCAGCATTTCTGATCCTTTGGGTGTGTGTACATTTCAAGCATAGGAGAGAAGGTGAGGTGCCTCGGGTTGCAGAGTCCAGTTCCTGGGGCAACTCATGGCTGTGTCCTCTCTGTTACCTCCTCCAACAAAGCAAGAGAAATTTGGTCTGCCATTTTATCCATGACTATTTTCAATTCTATCAATTTAATTGCTATTTTTGCTTTGCACTTGGCTCTTCCTTAAATATTTTTTTATGAAGGGTTATAATAGAGAATCAAAATAGGAAAAGAATGAAATCGATGTCTTTGGCTTTTGGATCCTAGACTTCTGTACTAACTTTGCTTCAATTTTGTTTCCATCCTCTTGTTCCTTGAGTTGATTTCAATATTTGATCAGCCTGCTTATTATGTATGTGATACGTATATGAGTGAGACAAATGAGTGTCTCTATCAAGCAAATGATATTTCATTCATCAGTCTCCTTCACAGGATAAAATTTTTAAGATTTCGGGTACTCTGAACTCTCTATTTGTATTAAATTATTAGCTTTATGATCCTAGATAAATGACTTGATGTCTTATTTTCTCAAATTTATCAAGCTTATAATTTCTTGAAAATATCAAATAATAGCGATGAAAATAGTAATAACAGCTAATTAATAAAATAAAGATTGGATTAATAATTCGCCTTAATAATTTAGCTTAAAATTCTGACACTGGTTAGTGCTCAAGAAATGCCACATTATTATATTTGCTGCATCATTTTTCTCTGCCTAATGTGTCACTATGTTCATCTTGTATTCTAAACTCTGTCTTATTTCCTTTTTTCCTCCTGACACCAACATTCTAGCTTTCTCCTTCCCTAATAAGCAAACATCCTCAACTAAAACTGTACATTCTACCCTTTAAACTCTGTATATCCCACACAAATGATTTCAAGGTGGTTTCAAGACATGTGACTCTCTTGAATATTCATCTATGACTTGCTAAGGTCCAATCAAATTTGACAAAGTCTTTGATATGTTTGATAAGATATTTTACCTAACACTTCTAGAAACACAGTTCCACTGACTTAACCCTAAAGCCAGATAAAAGTGCATGATGGGAGGGCAAGCTGAGAGGCTGACTTCCTTTCAGAAACGGAGACGGTTGAGCTCCCTTGCCTATGAAATGAAATGTCATATGAGATTTCACTTGAAAAACCGTAACATAAGGGGTGCCTGGGAGGCTCAGTTGGTGAAGTGCCAGACTTTGACTCAGGTCGTGATCTCACGGTTCATGGGTTTGAGCTTTACGTGGGGCTCTGTGCTGACTGTGAGCTCAGAGCCTGGAGCCTGTTTCAGATTCTGTATCTTTCTCTCTGACCCTCCCCTGCTCACGCTGTCTCCCTCTCTCTCAGAAATAAATAAAACATTTTGAAGTTTTTTTTTTTAAAGAAAAAAAAAAAAGAAAAACCATAGCATGTACTGCCTATCTGAAGATGTACATAAAGATGAAACTCTTCTACCTTCCAAAAAACAAAATAAAATGCAGGACCACAACAACAATATTAAAAAAACAATCTTGGAGGGAGCTCAGAAAACCGCATGGGTCGATCTGCTGGGTTGATGTCTGAATCTGTGCTGTCTTCTATGTCATCACAGGGCTGGAGGCTTGAGTTACAAATAAAGTAATTTCTTCAGGATATCAGAACACATGATCAGCATGGAGGCAATGTCAAACACTACTAAACATAAAGCGTGGAAAGAGACAAAGGTGGCCAAAGAAGAGCTGAAGCCAACATAAGCTTACCAAACAGAAAAAAATAAAAATAGAAAAAAAACAAAATAAAAGTCAATAAAAAGTAAATTGAAAATTAAATAAATTCATCTTGAGATGGACTTGTTGCAGATGAAAGTAAAATAATTGAATAATTACAAAATGTGTATAAAATAATTGCACATATTATATTTGCAAATATAAAGAGAGAGGCAATGTCCCATTCCAAAATTATGGAATTTTTTAAATGTTTATTTATTTTTGAGAGAGAGACAGAGACAGAGACAGAGTACGAGCTGGAGAGAGTTAGAGAGAGTAGACAGAGACTACGAAGCAACTCCAAGCCTGAGCTGTCGACACAGACCCTGACAGGGGACTTGAACAACTCACAAACCATGAGATCATGACCTGAGCTGAAGTCATACACTTAACCTACTGAGCCACATAGGCAACCCCCCCCACCTCCAAAGTTATGTTCTTTTAAAAAAAGAAAATATAAATAGTTTGCATTCCTGACTACATACTCTATGGACTTCAAGCCATATATATGGCAAGAGCCTTAAAAACACCCTTTATCTCCCTTCTAATGGTTCTGATTTTCTGATTGAACATGAACTGACAGACCATTTTCTACTAAAAATGTTTCCAGAAAACATGGATATGTTCTGTGAACTGATTCTTAGACATATGGACTTGTTTTTCGAATCTGATTAGATTTGAAGGTGTTATTGACTCTGTTTCTAGTACTAACGGGGCATGCAGGGGCATAAATATATTTATGGAGATAATCACATACTAATCAACTGGCAAAGTATGCATTTCCTCGTCCTGCACTGTTGGGCTTTGGTGATGTAGAGTTCTTAATTCCAAATCAGGGATACTTCCATCATGTGCACAAGCAACGGTTCCATTCATGGAGAAGTTGAGACTGCCACATACACACTGAGTTCCTCATGCCAATGAACCGACCGACAAAGAAGGGAGTTATTGGATGGGTGACTGATTTGGATAACCGAGGCAGAACTGGAGTTGCTACAATGGAGAAGGGAAATGAGGACTATGTCTGGAATGTAGGAAATCTTCTAGGTGTGTTACTTAGTACTCTCATTCCCTGCAATTGAAGTCAATAGAAAACTAAAGCAACCCAAGTGTGGTTTCAAGCTGTAAGGTTTAAGGCTTGGGTCATCCCAGCTGGCAAAAAACCACAACCAGCTGAGGTGCTTTCTAAGAGCAAAGACATATAGAATGGGTAGGGGGAGCTATAACTAAGTGAAGAGTTGTAGAAACAAAAACTGCAATAGTTATCAGTAGTTCTTTCTTATTTTCATATGAATAGATATGTTTGTGTGTGTATGTGCTATGGCTTTGTTAAATTAACATTTAAGTAAAGCCTCCAGGTGTTGGATGGTGAACTAAGATTTGATAAAAGACCACAACTGAAATTGAAATAGAGAGGTTTGTCCTGCATAGGTCCTGTAGGAAGTACACAGGACACCTTGAGAGGCCATAAGCAGCAGTTAAGACAGGGTGCAGGTAGAGCAAGAGATAGAGCCTGAGTCAAATATCTTCATTAAAGTCTATGGTTAGAGTGGTTTGGGATTCCCAGGCTAAGACCATATTGGTAAGTTGACAAACAAACACACAAAAAATAGTGGGGTTTTGGCAATTTCAAAGAGATTGATAAAAGGGGCCGCAGGGGGCGGAAGAGATTGTTTATCACAAAGCCTGTTGGGAAAAATCATTTCAGGACTTAAATTTGCTTGTGAGTCTGCAGGCTGCCCCTAGAGCATGTGCTTGTGTGATGGACTAGTGTTAGTCTGAGGCCCCCCACGAGTTGCTTGGCCAAACTAATAAAATGGATACTGAGGCAGCAATACCATGGAGTAGCTTAGCTAACCTCCCCACAGTATGTATTTATAAGAATTTCTCCCTTCACCTTACCCTATCAATGACAATAAAGTATGTTAATAGTAGTTAACTTTACATCTCAATGTTTACGTTGTAAGCACGGTAGTGAGACCTGGGTAGAAAAATAACGAACATCAAATAAAGATGGAAAATAGTTTTAGTATCTTTTTCTAGGGGAAAGAACAAGAGTTTGTTTTCAGCACCATATAAGACAGTGGTATCAGGGCTGGTGGAACGTGATTCCATTAATGCTTTATTTGGAAGCTATGTAGGGTTTTAGGAATCCTGTTTGGATGCTGGGCTTATGAGTTGTACTACCATGGCTTTATGATACATCCCATGATTCTGCTAAATTATGTTTCCTCAAATTTTCTCCCCAGTGTATTCTGGTTAGGGTAGGCCACGAGAGATATGTTGTGTGTGATATGAGGTGAACATGAAGGAGCATCCACGCCCTTTCCCAATCAGAAGGCTGGTGAAGAAGCACCAGGTGCAATTTCAGCTCACATACGTTGTTACTTATTTGCTGGCTCACCTCATTGGCATGGGATAGCCATTCACCAGAAACTGTGGCACCTTCCCCAGCTGTGGAGCCAGTGAATATGTAGGTCCATGAAAACGTTTGCCAAGATTCCTGCAGGAAACCAGCGTCGTCACATTGGGAGGTGCTGAGAGACAAACAGTTTCCACTCATTGGCTGTGTGTTGCAGTGGATCCTTACCCTCCTCCACTTTATACCTACCTTCCCTTCTTGATGGCTTCAAATCAAAAGTCAAAAGGCAGAGTTTCTTTTCATTCATCTCCCACAGTTACACACAAATTTCTATAACAGAGCATACATATAAAGGCTGCCTCTCTGATTGACCCCTGATTCATACACCGGTTTACCAGCTAGTAAATGTTATTATAAAACTTCTACATTTTAAGCAGGCATTGGAGCATAATAGAAAATTTATATATGGACTCTTTCATATAGAAATTGAACACAGGTGAAAAGTGACATCTCAAATTCGTGGAGAAATGAACAAAAATAAATCATTTAGAGCCAACCAGACAGTTATTTGGGAAAAATAAAATTGGATGCACATGTCACACTGTATACAAAACTAGATCCCAAGTAGATCAGAAATATCAATTCTGAGAAAGGAATTACACGAATACTAAAAAAGAAAAACATCCAAGCACAAAACAGGTAATTTCTGTCGTAATATTGCAGGCATAAGAAAAACCTTCCTAACTCTGCCCTAAAAAAAACTAGAAGCTATGAAAGACTGTACAAATAAATTCAACTACTTATTGTCTATATGGAAGTGAGCAATTACAATTCCCTATATATAAAAGTGATTACTGTGATTTGACTAATACACAGCATATTATGAATATGAAATATGTTATTTTATGTGAAATGCATATGGGCATATATCATGGCCAGAGAAAGAATGGAAAAATCTGTTACTATTGTTATGATTGCCATTATTATTGGTCGTAGTAATAACAGCGTCATTAGCATTAGTAGTATCAGTATCAGTATTATTACATTATTGCAGGTTTAAGACAATTTTAGTCTTAGGAGAACTAAAGACAGACCGTGAATACGTGCATGAAAAAACTATGGCTTAAAAATGACTGTGAAATATATGAACACTGTTGAGTTGATATATGACTGCTATCTGATTAGTCTGTCTGGTCTGTCCCATAAAATTCAAAAAATTTAAAAGAAACTGTGACAACATTTTGAAAGACACATTGAGTAATTTTTATGAAAAGTAGTTAATTAAGCTCACTCCTAATGGAAAACCCAAAATTTTAAAAACATTAAAATTCTCTAGTAATAGCTCAAACACTAATTGAAACACAAGAGATAGAAAAATCACTTTTGTATTTAACTCTATTAACTGCTTAAAAGAAGCTAAGCATTATTTTCATCTTCTAATTACAAAAGTTTCATACACCCTCAACAAAGCAAGTTAATATGCTTTACATCTTTTCTCTCTAGCCTAATGACATGCTAGGAATGTGAAATCATTGTACTTTCCTTAGCAATCTTTAATGAAGATATGGGGCATCTGGGTGGTTCAGTCGGTTAAGGGTCTGACTTCCATTCAGGTCATGATCTCACAGTTTGTGGGTTCGAGCCCTATGTCAGACTGTGCTGACAACTCAGAGCCTGGAGCCTGCTTTAGATTCTGTGTCTTCTTCTCTCTCTGCCTCACCTCCACTCATGCTCTTTCTTTCTTTCTCAGAAATGAATAAACATTAAAAAATTAAAAAATTATCTTTAATGACGATCTATTGCTACTAATTTCACATGGAACTGTCTTTCATATCATAAAACTGCATTAAACATGAATACATGAGGCTCCACGATTAAAGATGCTTGTACAGCTACAGTTTGTTTCTCCCAAACAGACTATTATCACCAGAAAAAAAAAGAAACATCCTTTATTTAGTAAAATAATTTATAAATTAGGTAAAATTTAGTTATGAAGAGTAAAGAAATATGGGAAAGCAGCAATCTGAATCAAGATCAAAGTCTGGGTAGAAACATATTCTGATGCATAGAAATAAAGCACAGGACTGCATTGTGATCACCTTAATTTAGCTAAAATGTTTTGGATTTCTATGTTTCCTATTCTTGAAAAAGGAAAGCACATAATTTACTAGAGTATGCACTATTATTAGTGTTCGCTCTTTGGTGATGTAACTTCTACCAAATATCAAACATTCCTGTGGAGAGCTGTGTGTTAAACCATTATGAACATGAATATCTTATTTGAATTAAGGAATCGGTGTGACTCTTTTCACTCAGTAGGATATTATGGGCAGTGCGATGGAGGGTAATCCAAATGATTTGGAGTCATGAGACCTGGTTCAGGCGGCACCTAGAATGTCTTTATTACTTCTGACTGTTTTTCAACATGACTCAGGCTGAATCTGTTCATTTGCAAAAGTGACATGATGTCAATATATAACTCAAATATTTTGGAGTATGATTAGATAGAGATATATGTCATCAACATGATATAGATCATAAAGCAACTGCTAAATATTTCCTATTACTAGTATAATGTTGCTCCCTAAGAGTGTTAGTTGTATCTTTACAATTCCAGATCCTAGGTAGCACTTACACTGAATATGTACTTATGACTCCAATTCTTATTAGAATATGGTTGACATCTTTCATGTTCCTTATAACCAATTTTAAATACTTAGAAACTGTGTAAGTAAGGGGTGCCTGGGTGGTTCAGTTGGTTGAGCGTCCAACTTCGGCTCAGGTCATGATCTCACGGTTAGTGGGTTCTGGACTCACATCGGGCTCTGTGCTGACAGCTAGCTCAGAGCCTGGAGCCTGCTTCAGATTCTGAGTCTTCTTCTTTCTTTGCCCCTCCCCTGTTTGTGCTCTGTCTCACTCTGTCAATAATAAATAAATGTAAAAAAAAAAAAATTGAAAAGAAAAGAAACTGTGTAAGTTAAAGTAACCGTTTCTTTGATGAATTTATTGAAAATGTGTGATATTTATAAGTTTTAAAAAATATCTGTGAGCCGAATCTTAAAAAATTGTTTCTGCTTCAAGTGTATCTTAGCTTCACATTGATTTGTAATCAGTATAGAAATCAATCCAGATTGATTGTTTTTTCTGTTCTACTCCAGGATGCTGTATTTATTACCTGTTCACTTAGTCACCAAGTTCTTGTTTGAAATGATCTGGTTAGCCAGGGAGATATTCTCTCCTGGAGGTTTTCTCTCTTGATTTTTTGAATGCTACTTCAGGAAACATGGGAATTTCATTTTATACTAACTTATTTTGCATCACTACCACCATATGAGCAATGTATTATGTTGCTCCATTTTTCATAGCAAAGAAAAACACACAGAGAAGGTCAGCAAGTTTTCCTATATTGCCCACTAGTAAGTAGCGAAGGGGCTTTGCAAGAGTTGAGATTCAAACGATTACAATCTGTATTGCTATACTGTACTACCTTTTCAATCTATGGGCAGAGGGAGTTGAGAAAAACATTGTAAACATTATTTTTCTCAACACACACACACGTGTGCAAATACACACATCTTAAACTAAATAAGATACTGTGAACTATCCAGTTAGGCTGTCGATTTGCTATACAATATGTAGCCCATATGAGTTTCAACTTGGCATGCATAAACCAGGATTCTGTTTGAATTCATAATGAATAGGTTAATAAATGGGTTTTAGTGCAGAAGGGAGACACATGAACCAAAAGTCAGCAAGAAAGAGAAGGAATGGGTGCTCCTAATCTGCCCACCCACACTACAGAAAAGCATAGAAGTAGGCTGACTTTTAAGATAAACCCAGATTCTTGGCGTGCTTGTGTTCACACTCTGTATAATCCCTTCCACTTGAGTTTGGGTGCAGCCTGTCATTATAATAAAATGTTACTCCAGTGATAAGATTCTGTGTTCTGTGAAAAACATGATTTTTAGATGCAGTTAAGGCCCTCACTTAGTTGATTTTGAATTAATCAAAAGGTAGTTTGGGTGGACCTGATTTAATTAGGCGAAAGCCTTTTAAAGAGGCCCTGAAGAAGCAAACAGCCTGTTGTTTTAAACTGTCTATGGAGAGGCCCAGTCTTTTAGAAGTTGAGTCACAAGGAAATGAATTGTGCCAACAATCTAAGAGAGACTAGAAGTGGATTTTTCCACGAGTCAGCCTCCAACTGAGAAGACAGCCCAGTTGACATCTTGATAGGAGACTTGGAAGATCTTGAGCAGAAAATACAGCTAAGCAGCGCCTAGTCTTCTGACAAATGAAAACTATGACATTATGCATGAGTATTGTTTCAGGACAGTAGGTTTCTGAATCTGTGCAGCGTAGAAAACCAGTACAAGGACGGTGCATTGAGATCTTTGTTGGGCTAGTATAGGCTTGAATTTCTGTACTGCGACCCTTTCCTCTTTATGTCTCCTTGTAACAGGATAAACCTTGCCCGTGGGAAGGTACAGGCTGCTTGGCATCTGGTTGTGGAGAAATGGTGGACCAGCTAAGTATGATACCGACCTGGCAAAGCCAGTTACCTGGGGACCTTGTGTTATAATTACACATATTTCCATTTTTTCATGTTTAATGTGTCTCATGAGTGATAAGAGTTATTAAATATAAAAAAGTGGTAGAGTTAGGGCATTTCTGAATATTTTCAAAAAGTTCTTAAAATATTCTTATTTTGCTATTCTTTTCCAGATGCACATCTCATTCCCCACACAATTTGATTTACTTTTTCTATCTCATAATAAGCAGAAGCTATATGAATGAAGATTTATATATAATTATCTAAAGTAAGAAACAGAAGGCTTTGCTGATTTGTGCCTCCAGACGTTTTATGTCAGATGAAAACCATTATATAATGCCTTGCTAAATATAGCACACCCATGTGATTATCATCACTGCTCCTGGAAAATATTTCCTTCAGTGTTAAAAACATAAACAAAACAGAAACTAAAACATCTATGAGTTGTGATTTCAATGTACAAACCTTAAAGTAGACATAGTAAGTCATCTATTTCATTTATATAACATAAAAATAAATATAATTTAAGTACACAGTAAATATAATTTATCCATGCTGTTTCAACTTACATTATTTTATCATATTTCATGTCTATGTTTCAAAGTATTTTTTATTTTAGATTTAAAGTTTTTCATTTTTTCTAATGTTCTCCCTACATATCCTAGATACTTTTTATTGTTTTTTTTATCATGTCTAATGTGCCTGTAAAAAAAGTTTCTTTGTTGGTTTATTTTAAGACACATTAAATCTGTATTACATTGTCTCTTCTAAGTTAAAGATCTATAGATTTTTTTTAAATTTTTTTTAAGGTTTTTTTTTTAAAATTTATTTCTAGAGAGAGAGAGAGCGTGAGCAGGGGAGGGTCAGAGAGAGAGGGAGTCACAGACTGAAACAGGCTCCAGGCTCTGAGCTGGCAGTCAGCACAGAGCCCGACGCGGGGCTCGAACCCACGAACCATGAGATCATGACCTAAGCGAAAGTCGGACGCTTAACCGACTAAGCCACCCAGGCGCCCCAAAGATCTATAGATTTTTAAAGGAAACAGCAATTATGCAATTATAATTTTAGGGAAATAGAGAACATTATGATTAAATTGGTGAAGTTATTTTGTGAGATATTTAGTTGTTTCCCTAAGTCATGTTAACATGAGTGATTGATTATCAACATTTGCAGACCTGGTAGTTTTTGAGGGCAGTCTTTCAGAGTTGTTCTGAATCCAGGAGGAACATTTTTGCTGTTTTTCTCCCTGGTTCTCCCTACTAAAGTAGGGGGCCTCATTTTGCTTTGCTAACATGGAGCTACCAGCCTCTTAATTGCTTGCCACCAAGCTGTCCACTGTTTTGAGAGCATCCTTAGAGTTTAACCCACCTACACTGTGTTCAATAAAGTCAGAACACTTGGGGAGAGCCTCACATATCTCTGTGGTTATGACCTGCTTTTCCCCTGGGAAAAAAATCTCTGAGCACCTACTCCAGAGCTGGGTTCTGGGACAAAGGTCCTCTCCTCTCAGAGTGAAGTCTTTGCTCTGTGAGCAATGATGGATCGGGAGCAGTCATCTCTGGGTATGGAAACTCCATTCTGCAAGTAAGCTGAAAGGGGCATGATTGGGGTCTCTGTTCTCTTGGACTTCTATGTGTCTTATAGAGATATTATCCTCTGAGTGAGGGCTGCATGGAGGAAGGGAATCCCTGAAACACAAAGTTGGGGGATGAAAAATATTATCTCCTGCCTCCCTTGGGGAGACGCTGCAGCCCTAGACTGGAATCTGTGGGGAGGGACTCTTGGT
Source organism: Crocuta crocuta (assembly GCF_008692635.1). Taxonomy (NCBI): domain Eukaryota; kingdom Metazoa; phylum Chordata; class Mammalia; order Carnivora; family Hyaenidae; genus Crocuta; species Crocuta crocuta. Next base: position 4,903,013 of record NW_027532599.1, read on the forward strand.
CAGCCACTTAGAATGTAGTTTCCATCTTTTTGATTGGAGTGGGAGCATGGCTCAAATGCCGTAGACTCAGTTTTATGAGATTTAGTAGCTTTTCTTCAATATATGCTTCTTCGTTTGTTGCCTGCCCTTTGGCCAATTAACAAAGACTTTAAATGATGCCTTTGCTCATTTATGTATTTATTTTTCTTAGTTTCACCTGTTACAGTTATTTCTCTAGGGCGAGGGTCCACAGAGCTCCCTCAAGGCACAATTCTGGAAGTCATCTGTTCCAAAGATATTTCGAAATCATATTTTAAGTAAACTTTAAGTAAGCTTCAGAACTGAGATAAAATAAAGGAAACAGGAGACACACTGTCGGTAAAGAGCCTAAGGAAAGTTTCAAATGAAATTGAAAATACAGGACACATTTAAGGATTAACACATTGTCCACCTTTGTAGGAATGTTAGAAATGTAGGAGAGTATTGAAAGAAGAGACAGGGAAGACTGCTGGGATCACAGTTTCTGATGATGAATGCAGATGGAGGTGTATTTAATTTTGTAGACAATGTAGTGGGATCAATCACTAATGAACAATATTCTTCTTTAAAATTGCTTTTCTCATTTCCAGGTCTCAATCAACATATGGGTGTAGTGCATGGTGGTGAAGTCACTGGGGAGAAGTATCACTCTGGGGATTTACTTAATCCAGGGGTAAAAAAAAGTCCACTTCTTGGGATGCCTGGGTGGTTTGTCAGACTCCTGATTTCAGATCAGGTCATGATCTCATGGTTTATGGGATCAAGCCCTGTGTTGGACTCTATGCTGACAGCATGGAACCTGCTTGGGAGTCTCTCTCCCTCCATCCCTCTCTGCCCCTCCCCTGCTTTCATGGTCTCTCCTCTCTAAATAAATAAATAAATAAATAAATAAATAAATAAACATTAAAAACACAAAAAAGAAAAGCCCACTTCTCCATTTATCAATCTATTCAACTCAGGGCTTTCCATTCTTGTTAGAGAAACTTGTAATGAATTAAAATCCAAACAAGACTATAAGAGTGGATGTCTGCCTTACGTCATAGCCTCTGAGTCTGTGGTATTAAGTGAGGAAGTGCAGGGGATACATGTCTAGTTTTCAGAAAATAAAGGAATGGAACCTCATGAATGGTTATTTTTCCAGAGAAAAATATCATTAACCATAAGATACCTAAATATATGCAACGCATGGTTAAATTTTAAAACTATAGTGGAGACTGAGGCACCTGTTCCCAGAAATAATTATTTAATCTGTTCCCACCCTTCGACATGGCCCTCTTGCGTGAGTAGGGATGACACTTTCCCTGACAAAGATTTAATGACTTCATATGGGAACATAAGAAAAGAAGGACAAATAAAATGCCAGACTGTTTGCTGTGCTGTCACTGTTTTCTTTCCTTAATGCGGTTGCTGACAGCCCAAATTGAAAGCATGCTGAGTCTCCTCGCCACCTGATGTTCACGAGATACTGCATGGCAGAGGCAGATCCTGTGACAGGTGAGGGGATCATGGCGGGGAAAATAGAAG
>NW_027532599.1:4904823-4910813 GCF_008692635.1 Crocuta crocuta
GGGAAAATAGAAGTGTACAAAAAACATCGGAGGCCAAGACTGCTTGTTCTTTGCCAGGAAAAATGAGAAAACAGTGCCCAGGATTACTCCTCTCCCCTCCGAGATGCAGCATGGTCTAAGAACCTCTCCAAAAAGCTGCTACATCATGTAGGAGGAAAGAACTTTCAAAGCATGAGAGGACTCAGATTTCTAATATAAGGAAGTGCTGAGGACTTACTTCAATGTAAATTGATTGCAAAAAAAAAAAAAATAGCCATAGGGAGATTGTTGCAACAAGAGTGATTCTAGATATGTGTTAGCCGTAAGGACAGCTTTATGGGACAAGAATGAATCTAGATGTATAAAGACATGGACTAAGTATATGATCTTTCATTGCTGTTTTCTTGGACTGCACGCTATAATGCAAATAAGTTATTTTTGCTTATTTAAAAACCAATTACACTGCTAGCTTCAGTAGTACATATACTAATATTGGAATGACATACAGAAGATTAGCATGACCCCTGTGTTAAGGATGACATCCACTGTTGTGAAGTGTTCCATATTTTTAGAGTATAATGCTAAGCGGAGTAAGTTAGTCAGAAAAGAACAAATACCATATGAGTGAAATCATGAGTGAATTTAGGAAGCACAACAAATGAGCAAAGTGAGGAGGCACGGGGAAAGAGAAAGAGACAGACAAACCAAGAAACGGACTTTTAACTGTTGAGAACAAACTGATGATTTCCAGAGGGTAGGCGAGTGGGGGAATGGGTGAAATAGATGATGGGGATTAAAGAGTACACTTATCATGATGAACTCTGAGTAATACACAGAAGTGCTGAATCACTATATTGTATATCCGAAAATAATATAACACTGTATGATAACTATACTGTAATTTGAATAAAAAGCTTTACAAATTACAATTTTTAGAAATTTTTTTGTGTTTGTGGTAATGCTTTCTTGAGTTCTGATTTAAAGATATATAGTAATGGGTGTTATATGGAAATCTACTTGACAGTAAACTATTTGTAAAAAATAAAAAAATAAAAAATTCCATTTTATTTGAGTTCAAAAAATAGATACATAGTAAAATAAAAGACACGTAGTATTTTATTTTAGCTAGTGGGATCTGATTATTTGCTTGCAAACTGGGAAGATGGAAAGTCTTGGTATGGCCGGCAACAGGAAATTTGTCCGTAAGATACTTTAGCAGGTCTAGTCTGACACAAGGTAACATCAGATATAAACAAACCTTCAAACAAAGTGATAAAACGAAGATGAGAAGGGGCAGAATTGGGAAGAAAGTAATATGTTAAAATGAAAAGAATTTCACCAATACCACATGCCTGAATTTACTTAAGATAGAAAATACAATTGTTTTGGGGTTTTGTTTGTTTACATTTTGGGTTTTGGGTTTTTTTGGTTAAAGAAAACAAGAACTAACTTACCTGAGATCACTGACAGCTGTGGAATTGTAAATATTCTTCAATACCCAGATATGCTCATCTAGATTTTTTACTATATTTCCACTGTTTTATAACATGCATAACCTATAATGACTATATACGCATATCTATAATGTGCATAATCCATATTTACAGTATCTTTATGCATCTATGCAAAATATATGCATATGTAATTTTAAGTAAAGTTTTTTGAAGTTTATCTATTTTGAGAGAGAGAGAGGAAGAGAGAGAGAGAGGGAGAGAGCGTGCAATTGGGGAGGGGCAGAGAGAGGAAGAGAAAGAATCTCAGGCAGGCTCTGCACTGTCGGCACAGAGTCTGACGTGGTGCTTGAACTCACAAACCATGAGATCATGACATGAGCCAAAGTTGGACACTGAACTGACTAAGCCACCCAACTGCCCCTTAAGAGAATATACTTTTATAGGGCTGTAAGCAATTTTATTTACTTAATAGGACATAATCAAATATGGTCTGAAGATCAAAGTTGCACAGATTATTTAGTAAATGTATAAGGATAGTAGTGCTTTTAAAAGTTTTCAATAGCTGCAAATGACTTTCAGTGTTCTTCACATGAAAATGGTGATTTGGAACATTATAAATAAACAAACTTCTCCCCTGACTCTTTCCTGAAGCTATGGATATACAGTTCTTTCTTTGGTGTGTGGGAAGTTGTACAGTGTTGTTCAAATAAACTCTAGGAGAGTCTCTTTTCAATTTACTAATTTTATTTCTTGCATTCTTCAATTGTTCTTTCTTTATTTGAAAAAATGGCAATCCAGCATATTTTAACTGTAATTTTTCTATTTAATGTTTTTTGTAAAACATCACTCCTTTCAACTTCCAGAGATCTGTCCTTTTAAATTTTGAAATATGAAATGTGAAAATGTAGTTTTTGATTCGTGTTTCTGAACAATTTGTATTTTTCCTTATAGAAATGAATGCCTACTGATCAAAGTTAGGAAATTCCCACTAATAACCAACATATATTTAGAAGCTACTATATGGTAGACTTTGTACTAGGTTCTTTGTAAATATTATCTCTAAATCTCAAACAATAAAATTTGATCTTTGCTTTATTATTCAACTTTGCACAATTGACGTAACACCCACATCTTTTGTCCCTGAAAGTTGTATGCTTTCTCTCTTTCTCCAGCTTATTGAGATATAATTTACATATAATATTGTTTAAGTTTAAGGTATACAATGTGTTGATTTAATACACTTATATATTATCAAATGATGATCACCATAATGCTGGCTAACACCTCTATCATGTCACAATTATCCTTTTTTTTTTTTTTTTGGTGATAAGAACATTTAAGATTTACCCTTTTAGCACCTTTCAAGTATATAACACAGTACTGTTAAGTATAAGCGCCATGATGCCCATTAAATTCCCAGAACTGATTAATCTTATAACTGGAAGATTATATTCTTGCATCAACAGACTCCCCGTTTCCTTCACACCCTCCAGCTCCTGACAGCCACCACTCCACTCTCTGTTTCTATGAATTTGGCTTTTTAAAAAATTATACACATAAGTGACATCATACAGTATTTGTTTGGTTTGTTAATTTTAGTATAATGCCCTCAAAGTCTATAAATGTCAGGATTTCCTTCTTTCTTCTGGTTAAATAATATCCCATTGCACATATATACCAGATTTTCTTTGTTTATACATCCAAAGATAGATACTTAAGTTGTTTCCCTATCTTGGCTATTGTGAATAATACTGCAATAAATGTGGGAGTTCAGATATCTCTTCAAGATCCTGATTTTACTTCATTTATTATCTATCCAGAATTGAGATTACTGAATCATTCAGTTCCAATTTTTCTGAAGGACTCCATACTGTTTTTCATAGCGGCTGTACCGGTTTACATTTCCATCAATAGTGCACGGGGACTTTCCTTCTCACCACATTCTTGCCAACACTTAACAGTTGTCTTTTTGATAATAGTCATTCTAATTGGTGTGAGATGATATTCCATTGCGGTTTTGATTTGCATTTCCTTGATGATTCGTGATGTTTACCACTCTTTCATGTGTTTGTTAACCATTCGGATGCTTTTCTTTAAACTATGTCTATCCAGTTCATCAGCTCATTTTTTAGTCAATTTTTGTACCATTGAATTGTAGGAATCCATTATATATTTTGAATATGAATTGCTGTATTAGATAGGTCATATACTTTCTTTTATCAATATCATCAGACATCCAGTATTAAATTGTTATCTCTACCATCTTCTGCACTACACAAATATTTTCTGTTCTTTCCATCTTTCATTTCATTCTCTTTTCCACTCTTCATCACTTTTTCCAACAAATATTCACAATGTATCTATTTCTACACATTCCAACACAGTAACTTGTGACTACATGTGTTTACTAAGCCTTGAAGTGCGACTAGTCTAGATCGTAAGGTGTCATAAATGTAATATACACACCGCATTTCAATAAGTTAACATGAAAAATAGAATGTGAAATATAACACTAATGCCATTTATTTATTGATTTATTTTTATTCATTTAAATGCTTATTTATTTTTGAGAGAGAGAGCATGAGTGAGGGAGGGTCAGAGAGAGAGTGAAACAGGATCCAAAGTGGTCTCTGTACGTACAGCAATGAGCCTGATGAGGGGCTCAAACTCATGAACTGTGAGATCATGACCTGAGCTGGAGTTGGATGATCAACAGACTGAGACTGTCAGGCCCCTCAACATTAATGCCTTTTAAAATATTAAGATCCAAATGCTCCCAGTTAATGTTTTTCAGGTACATAACAGTTCTTTCCTCTCTCCCTCCTTTCCTTCCTCTGTTCTTTGCAGTTTTTAAAAAATAAACTTGTAAGATAGTTGTAAGAAATAATGCAGAGAGATACTGTGTACCCTTTATACAAATTCCCATAATAGTGACAGCTTAATAAACCCTGGTATAATATTGCATTCGGAGTATTGACTGTGACACAGTCAAGATTTTGCCCTTTGGTGACCACATCTACTTCCCTTCGCATACTCTCCTGCCTAATTCCTGACAACGACTGGTTTGTTCTGTATGTCTAGAATTTGTTATTTCAAAAGTATTATATAAGTGGCATTATACAGTATGTAATTTTCTTGCAATTGTTTTTCTATACTCAGTATAATTCTCTGGAGATTGTTAGACTGTTACATGTATCAATAGTTCATTCCTTTTATTATTAAGTAGTATTCCATGCTATATATCCATGCCACAGATCTATCAGTTCATTCAGCCATTCACTTGTTCAAGTGCATTTAGGTTATTTTCAAGTTTTGCTTCTGTAAACCTTCGTGAGCTTTGTGTGAACCTTCAAACTTTGTGTGAACATAAGTCTCCATTTCTCTGGTATAAATGCCTAGGAGTACAACTGCTGTGCTATATGGTAGTTTAACAAACAAACAAACCCTATCAAACTGTTTTGGGGAAGGATTGTACCATTTTACATACCCGACAGCAAGATATGAATTTTCCAGTTTCTCCACATCCTCAATAACAGAGTTGTCATGATTTCTTTTTTTTGTCTTATAGATAGGTATATAGTGCTATCTCATTGTGGTTCTAATTTTCATTTGATGATTGTTTAATGAGGTATATCATCTTTTCTATGTTAATTTGCCATCTGGGTATCCTCTTGCTTATATTCAAGTTGAATTGTTTTTTTTTACTATTGAGTGTTGAGAATTCTTTATATATTTTAGATACAAGTCTGTTGCTAGATATATGGTTTGCAAATCTGTTCTCCCACTCTGTAACTTGTCTTTTCATTCTCTTAACAGCATCTTTTAAAGACCAAAATGTTAAATTTTGATGCAGTCCAATTTGTTGATCTTTCCTTTAATGGATAAGGCTATTTGGTGTCAGGTCTGAAGTCTTTGCTTACCTCTAGATTTTCTCCTATATTAATATTTAAAACTTTTGTATTTTTACTTTTTTAAAAAGTGCATGGTCATTTTGAGTTAATTTTTAATAAGATGTTAGATTTAGGTCAAGACTGATTGATTGAGTTTGGGCTGTAGACAATTCAGTGCATAGTCCTAAGTCGTATTGTTGAATTGGCACTTTTATCATTATATAATATCTCTCTTGGTCTCCTGTAATTTTATTTGCTCTGAAATCTACTTTATCTGATACACTATAGCCATTTCTACTTTGCTTTAATTAATAATTTTATGATATATCTTCTCTCATGTGTTTGCTTTCAAGCTGCCTATATCATTATATTTGAAGTGAGTTGGGTTATGACAGCATATGGTTGGGTTATGATTCCTAATCCCTTTTGTCAATTTCTGTCTTTTAATTGTTCTATGTAGACCATCTGCATTTAATGATTTGTTAGTGCTTTTGTTGTGCCATTTTATTTTTCTGTTTTCTGTTCATTTTACATATATATATTATTTTCTGTTTTCATTTTCCTACCTTCTTGTAAGCTACCCATACATTTTTAGGATTCCATTTTTACTTATCTATAATGATTTTTGTGGCTGTTCTAGGTACTATGTTATACACATAACTAATCT
>NW_027532599.1:4911020-5090566 GCF_008692635.1 Crocuta crocuta
TAATCTACTGGTGTCATCATTTTAACAGTGTGTGTATAGAAATGTTAATTTGGCATTCTTTTGCTCATCTTGTCACTTTTAGAATATAATTATTTTAAATATTTCTTATACATAAATCAGAACTACATCTCACAGTGTTACAATTTTACTTCAACATCAAACACAAATTAGAACCTCAAGAGAATGGAATTCTATTGTATTTACCCATATTTTTGCTTACCACATTCTTTTTCCATTTTTACGTTCCAATGTACCTTTTCCTAAAGATCATATTCTTCCTTTTTAGAGAACTTCTTCCTTGGGTCATTCTTTCAGATCAGAACTGCTGGTGACAAACCCTTCATCTGAAGATATATTGATTTCCCCTTCATTTATGGAGTATATTTTTGCTGAGTGTAAGATTCTGAGTGAATAGTACTTAATTTTTAGCTCTTAAAAAAGTTTTATTCTAGGGATGCCTGGGTACCTCAATTGGTTAGGTGTCCGACTTCAGCTCAGGTCATGATCTCCTGGTTCATGAGTTCAAGCCCCTCGTCAGGCTCTGTGCTGACAGCTCAGAGCCTGGAGCCTGCTTCGGATTCTGTCTCTCTCTCTCTCCCCCTCCCCGCTCATACTCTGTCTCTGTCTCTCTCAGAAATAAATAACCATCAAAAAAATTTTTTTAAAGTTTTTATTCATTTTGGCTGTCTTGATTTTGGATGAGAAATCTGCTGTCATTCGAATTTTTTTTTTCTCTTGTAGGTAAGGTGTCATTTTTCTCTTGGTCTTTTCTTCTCGACACCAATATGACAAGGTGTTGGAGTACCTGTTACAGTTTTGGAAGAGGAGGTCCTGAGGCCCCTCACTGGGCACTTTCTGGCATAGGTACGAGTTGTACCGCACATCTTTCTATGGTATTTGACTGGAGGAGAGCACTTCTTGCCTAAGTGTTTTCTGTCTTGTTAAGCTTCTTTATTCCTGGTCCTTTGGCTAGGGAGCACAGGTTCTTGTTGAGGCTTTTTTTTTTTTTTCCCCTTTCCTTTTCTATTTCTCAAGTCTGATATGTATGAGGCAAAAAGAAAACAGTGTTCACCACTGTATTGTACTTTGGGCCCCAAGTTTCCCAGTGACTTCCTTCCACCTTTTAAAGTTACCTTTTATTTACTTATTTTTTATATACAATGTCCAGGAGTTGTAGTTGTACTTAGTAAAAAAAATAAGGAAAAGTGAAGTGTCTACTTCACTTTTGTGGAGGCAGAATTCTAGACATAGCAGATTGTTAAAGTCTGAGTTTAGCAGTGGACTGGACATTCAGGACATCATATTCCATGTTAAAGCATTTGGATTTTATTACAAATGAAATTAGAGATGTCCAGAAATATTTCCATCACATAATCTTGAGTAATGTGGTATGTGGTGGAACCACTTACTGAAGTGAACTTGAAGGAGCATTAAGTATGTAGGAGAATCAAGTGTTTATAATTGGATATGTATTATATACCTATGATTCCCTTATAGGTCTGATGTTTAGAGAGAAATTTATCTGAATTTAAAATATTTCACTATGTCAGCATATGGACTCCATTGAAAACATTGAAAAGGAAAATTTAAAACACGAAAATTTCATTAGAGGCAGATTGTAGAGATAGGAAAACAGTGGGCCCAGAAAATTGCCTTGGAAAAAGTCAAAAACAAGACAATAGGCCATTTGGGAAGATCCAATCAAAGACACAAATTAAAATCAATGAGATTATGAATGGGGAGTGGACATTGTCAAGTTTAGAAGCCAAAAAAAGAGAGTGAGTTCTGTTACAATGAATGAGAAATAGGGGTTAATGATATGAATATTGAAATATGGTCACTGGGTTTAACAACATAGAAATCACTATTTATTTTGGAAAGAACTGATTTTATTTGATTCTCTTGAGTAGATTGGATGAGGGGTTACTCAGGGAGTGAAAGGCAAATGAAGAAGTGCATACATCATATGGAGATAACTCTCCAAAATATCATGCGAGAGGAGAGTACAAAATGAGACAATAGCTAGAATGAGGAAAGGTGAGTTTTTAAGGCATTCAGGTTTGTTTTAAAACTAGTTGAATGTGTGCTTGTTGATAAAAACGATACAGCAGAAAAGGAAGTATTGTATATGTGCCAAAGCAGGAGAAAGCAATCTTGTACCTTTAGCTTTTTTGTATATTTTAAACTTATAATAATGGCTTTCTTATCTATCTTGACTCTTTCTTGCTTAAGGAGTTTTATGTAAAAAAAGAACAGAAAATATTAGGTAGTATCCTTATTTAAATGTTCAAACATAGTTACCTTTTTATATGTTTGGAAGAAATACAAGTAAGTAGCAAAATATCTGAATGCATTTTTTAAAAAAAATTATTACCTAAGATTATTGCAGCATCTGGTTCATGGTTGATAAACAGTATCAATAGGAAAATATATACAAGATGGTACTTTGAACTATAAATCATATTTAATGGCCCTCTAAATATTAGTTTATAAGTCTTTGGGTACATAAAACAATTTCTTCTTACTTGGAGAAGTGGTGATACGTACTAAGATTTAAAAAAATTCTGGCTTCAATTTAGAAAGTTTGTTGTTTTAAGATCTTGCTTGACCACCTACAACATGTGTTTGTAAATCCCTGCTTGCAGCTTTGAGTTTTTCATGAGACTTTCTATTCCAATAAGAACAGCTGGTGAAATTAAGGTTACTGTCCTAAATTTCATTTAGAAGCCATTGGTGTAGAGCTATTTTCAGGATCATTTACTTGGCTCTCAAATAAACTCCTTTTAGTTGTTAGAAATGTAATCTCACTTTGCTAATGTTCAAGTCACAGATAGATACCATCATGGTTCTGAAAATGTGTTTATATTGGATGGGTTAAATGCATATAGTAGATTAAAAAAATAATTTTGACATCATTTAAAAATTATCATTTTAAAAGTTTAATTTTAGACTTTGAGAACTTTGGTGGTATTATCTGTTAGACTACAGGTCTTTTAAATGTTTAAAATAATTATTTGTTGATTTATTCACTTTTGTTTGCAGTGTGTGAGGAGGGGGTTGTTATTTCATTTTGGTTTCCAAGAAAGGACTTTATTGAGATTTATAAAAGACTTCAGACTTTAAAAAACCCTAGGGCTATCCGGACTAACCCCATCATCTTACAAATAAACTCATCAGAGATACAATAATAAGGGAACATAAGTAATATTTGTCAAGTGGTAACACTACAAAGTGACCCATGTTTTTAAATCCTTGATATTTGCCTTTTCCAACAGTGTGCTACTCCTTTTATTGTTTTCGACTAAGACTATACTGAACAGTTGTATATTTTTACAGTAGAGGAGACTACTAGAAAAAAAGAAAAGATCTCATGTTCTAAAATTAAATGCCACGTGCTGGAGTTTTAATAGTATAATAGCTAATACTTCCCTCCTTTTTTCCTTACACAGTTTGAAATCAAATGACAAATAGGAAGAACAGTTGGAAATGAAAGTAACTCTTTATGATAATAAAAATATTTGGAAAATGTGGCTTAGGTCTGTGGATATCTTCAAATTAAAATTATATGTTTAAGGCATGGGCTAATTCACTTTGGTAATTGCTACCTCAGAAAATTAGAGCATGGGATTGAAGAATCATTTGCAAAGGAAAGATACCAAAGAGAAACAGAAGGGCCTGAACATTAATTCTCTGTCTATCTTACCGAATTCATCCACTAGATAATTTAGCTCTTCCCCACTGGAAGTGAATGAGGACACATGACAATGTTCAGGATAAAAACCCAATGGAAGCTCCTCTCCACGCAAAAGTGAAGAGCAGAGAAGAAATATCCCAGGCAAATATACTAGATAGTGTGAAAAAGATTGCATTATTAACTGAGCTTTCTTAAATCCCAACAATATTGTATTAGGCATGACTGTGGTTATGAACATACTGGAAATATGACTTCTATACCCCTAGATTCTGAAAATCTGTCAAGCTTGAAAATTGAAAATAAAGAAAAATAACCATATTACACACACACACACACACACACCCTCATCTTTCAACACCAAACATAGGATTTATTTTAGATATGACAGAAATTAGTCCATAGGAAAGAAAAAAACCCCTCACAATATAAACTAAGATTTTGTTAATTAATAGCAATTAAGAATTTTTTAAAAGAAAAATTATTGCTAAATAACTAATATATATATTTTTTAAGTTGAAAAACATTCCAAACAAATATGTCGTGGACTGATTCTAGAATACATTACAAGAATAAAGTTTGAAACAAAATTATACTTTATTACCTAAATAATATATAGCTGCGATTTTCTTTTAATCACTGACCAGTTCACTAATCAATGATTAATTATTAACTTTCAAAATAACCCTGTAGCTTTATAAGAATACTTGAAGAATCTGTTACCAAAATTCAGTGTTTTCTGAACTTCTAGATATTTTAGTTTATAAAATGGTAAAAGCCATTACCAAGGGTAACCATGACTCACTCATGCATTTTTTATGTCCATAGATTTTTCTATCTTTTGATATAATTTCATAGCTCTCTGAAGATGCTTTTGGAATTATATTCTTGAATACTTGTTCTTATAAAAGTAATACACTATGGAGTGGATGTTTGTGTCCCCTGGCAAATTCATATGTTAAAACCCTATCTGCCAATGCAATGGTATTAGGAAGTGGGGCCTTTGGATGTAATCAAGATAGATAAGATCTTGAGAATAGACCTTCAAGAGTGGGATTAATACCCTTACAAGAGATCTTGCCTCCATCACATGATGACAAAGCAAGAAGCCTACAGTTTGTAACTAGAAAGAGGGCTTTCCCTGGACCTGGCCATGCTGATACAGTAATTTGGACCTCCAGCCTCCAGAACTGTGAGAAGTAAATTGCTACTTATAAGCCACCTGCTGTATTTTGTTATAACAGCTCATACTAAGATATAATGATTAAAGTTTCAATAATAAAATAATGAATTATATGGACTTTTGTTATTTAATCCCACATATCACTTAAAATTAAACAAAAATCATGTGATTATTAACTTATCTTCCACTTGCCACATTCAATGAATCACAAAATCTACTAATGTATTTTCTTCTTCTATTGCTCACAGTCACTGTCTTGGCCCAGGCTCTTATCTTCTGGGTTCGTCCAACATAGCCTAATAGAATTTTCCACCTGTATTGTTTCTACTTTTCTATCTACAGACTTTTGCCAGTGTCATATCTCTAAAAGTTTACTGTGATTAAGTCAAGTTCATACTTGAAAGTCTCCAAAGATTTTAATTTGAACAGTAGCCACTAGCAACAATCAAATCGATTCAAACAATTCACTACCACTGATGCATATACTCTTCTGGGGAATGTAATGTTAGTAACTACCCTCACATGTTCATTCAAGTGAATGCCACCTGCATTAACATTGTTTGGATTATAAACTGGAGACAGCCATTCATAATGAAGTCAATATGGGAACTTTAAATTAAGTACATTTCGCCAACTCCTAAAAATGCCAAGATGACAGAAACACACACACACACACACACACACACACACACACGCACACGCACAAAATTAGATCAGAAACTAAGATAAGAAATGAGAGAAAACTTTAGTATCCTTTACATATATTAAACAGAATTAATAGAGATCAAAGCAATACAAAAAAAGGAAGTAAATTTATTTTATTTGCTCTAATGCTATATTAAAATTACAACTCAACAAACACATGGCAGAGTAAAATGAGAAAGACTGGCCATATCTTCTCTACTCAACCTCTCAGACACTAAGTCTCAAATCAGAAAAGTAGACCCCAGTCCCTCCCAAAACATTCAAAAAAGACAGTAAAGGGAGTATCAAGACAGTAATATTACTTGTGATTTCTACCTTGCAAGATGGATTCTCCATTAAAAAAAAATAGAAGTACTAATGAGGGGGAAAAAAGGCAAAAAGTTTTCAACAGAGCATACTGTAGACTTTTTTTTCATGTTCTCCATCAGTTCAAATCACTTGATAACAATCTAGTGAGAGCCTGAGAAGCCATTATCTTTTTTATGTGAGGAAATAAACTGGGTAAATGAGTCTGGAAAGTAAGAGTTTGAATGGAAGTTAGACATCAATATGATGTCTGGTTCAATAGGGATAGTTAAATACAAAACCATATAGACTGTCAGGGCAGGACAATCCATTCAGATAAATCATTAGAAAACTTTGCAATTGGATTAATGTTGAATATTCAAAGATGTTACTTAAGGAAATAAATCAAACATGAGACATAGGCTTATTGAATCCAACTCAATTGAAACAAAATAAAGGCAAATAAAGAAAAGAGAGACACATGAAGATGATATTGATATCTAATATCAACAAAAGATTTATTGATCAATGCACAAGAACATTCCACAGATGTTTAGCTTCAACCATAGAAGGAGAGAAAAATTGGTCCACATGAAACAAGAATATATAGCTTTAACAACAATCTTCAGGTAACAAAATGGAATAATAGAATAAAAGAGAGAGCACAGTTTAAAATTAAAACAAGAGAAATGGATTAGCTATGGCACATTTGCAAGAGAACTAAATTCGTGCTCTGTTAATATGGATTCGGTGAAAGAGACAGAAGATTTGATTAGTCTTTGGAAAAGGCAAAAGAATAAAAAAAAATGAGATGTGAGGTATTATTAGAGATAGCAGATAATAAAGAACCAATAAATCCAAAACTAGTTTTCTTGAAAAAGAGTAGAACACATAGAGCAAAAGCAATAGTTACGTTAGGGAGAAAACTTCTGAGAGGAGGCAAGACCAATGTGTTTGTAGGTGAGAAACAAGTGTCATATTCATGGGAAAATAGAATTTTTCTAAATTGAGCTTGTGGAGTTTCAAGAAAAGGTATTAGGAACTAAGAATACTATATATACTCAGTAATCAAAGTTTTCCTGAGAGATTTACCTGTTTTTTTTATTAGTGTCTGCATGCCCTCCACAGCCCAAAATTCCAGCAAAGTGTTCAAAAGTTAAGCATACTATGTGTAGGATTCAAGGAAAGACATATAAATTACTGAGAGATTACAGGCATACGGAAATAAAAGAAAAATTAGTTAATTTCAGGTTTGTTAATTATATTGCAATCATTATATTAGTATATCATTTAAATTAAAATTAAATTAATCATTTAAATTAAATTAAAATCAGAATATATTTTGTATTTAAGATAAGTATATATATTACTTTTCTCTCTGATTTTTGGATACATTAAGATGATTTTTTTGATTGTTCTGAATAAGGCTACATGTGACTTACTAAGTCATGTAGAATTCAAATCTCTGCTGCTGTCATCTTTCAGTTCTTAATCAATTTTGAACAGGGTCCTATATATTTATTGTGCTTTGTGCTTTATATATTGTGTGGTCAGTGCTGGTGCCACAGTTAGGTCTTATCCAATTATAGTTATTTACTTCCCTCTCTCTGTACTGTCTTCTTTTTTTTTTTTTTTTGGATATGATTATCATTGTCACTTGGGGTAGGGGATATTTCAAATAACCGGCAAACCATAGCAAATAATAAAATAAACACCCATGTAATCCCAACTCTGGAAGTGTTAAATGACCACGTACTCTAATGAAAGGAAGCACACAGAACTTGCCCAAGTAAGCCGAAGGGTATTAACGAGGATTTAATAAGAGATTCTAGCATGAGAATTTCTTCAAAAACTGTTATCAGATTGTTGGGTGCATCTCTTAACCTCCACTGTTATGCACAGAGGTTCTCTCACCTCAAACCCAGGGATGATGTTAAGAGATAAGTGGTTAGTTTGACTGTGTCTGTGGCACTTTGAAGACACAGATGTAGGTGTCTGAGCCTTATCTGAAATGACAAAAGGTGAGAGATGGGTTTGAGCAGTCTTGGAGCCATAAGCAGAGGGGGCTGCAGAGAAGAACATGCACTCTAGCTAAGATTACGGGGTTTTCTGTGTGCTTACTGATTCTGTAAAAGAATCCTACTCCCTGATAGTTTTCCTATCAGTGATGAGACTACCTAATGAGCAAGGCACATCAGCCTGGAAAGGAATCAAAAGATAGAGGTGGAAGGATGGGCAGCTTGGAGGGAAACAACCACTTCACCAATGCCAGGGAGCTCAGGGGAGAGAGGTCCCTGAGGAACCCACAGATTTGTCCCGCTCTTTAGTAGATCCAGTACAATCTTGGATTGTGGAGTAACTTGTTCTGTGAGTGTTCTGCAAGACCAGGGAACATTTCTAATAAACTTTAACTTGATAAAGGAGTGATGTCTTGCAATATGATTAGTACGTGATGCCAAACGTCACATGGTCACAAGTGAGCCAATGGTTCTTCTCTCTCTCTGTCTCTCTCCCTTGTTGCAGGATTGTGGGTGATTGTCTCCCAGGCTCAGCTGCTTGGTTTCAGGCTGCAGTGTTTGGCAGCAATCAGTGATTTTTCAGAATGTTCAAAGCACCTATGGACAGTTCTTTGCTTTTCCATACAAAAGGAAGCCTAGGAAGATTTTGCTTCATTGTAGGTCAGCCTGTTTGCAGATATAGACCCTTTCCTCTGCTGCCTTATTGTCATTTCCAGTAAATACAGTATATGACAAGAGTTTATTAATGCTGCACTGTAGTCAACAGCGAGTGTATGCCATGGTCCCCATGCAGAAAAAGGTTGAACAGAAAGGCAGTAGGAAGAAGGAGATGGTACATCATCAAGAAGTATGAATGAGGTAGGTGAGTAGCCAAAACTGCAAGATTTTGTAAGAAGTATACTTCTGCATTCATCTGCAGAGGAGGAGGAGAAAAGACAGAAGAATCCCTCACTTCAAATGGGATTAGGGGCATGTGTAAAATAAGGGGAACAGTGCAAAAGTTTGTAGACAATCACCACCTGTATAAGGCTGTAGCATTGTGAGCAATGAATCTGCTTAAAAACAATGCAACGTCACATTTCTGTGAAATCCTCAAAAGGAGGTAGAAGCAAATGTCATTGGATTGCTTCCTTGGTAAGTTTGCACAAAAAGAAAAAAGTTCCATTGAGCCAATTGACAGCAGTGATTTTGTTAGTGATGGTGAAAATCATCCTACATCCACTTCTCTCTTGTCTTCCTCACACCGGCCATGAAGGTTTTCACAGGTAAGTGCAGGTTACTTTGTTTATATTTCTTTATGTTTTCTTTATTATCTTGTATTCTATTACAGTATTGTAATCATTTTATATGAATATTTTTGGGTGGTGGAATGAATCATCTGAGTTTCCACGTTTTCTTATGGAGAAATCTGCTTTGATATACAACTGCTTTGGATTACAAGCATGTTTTCAGAGCAAACTATGCTCACAAACCGAGGTTTTACTGTATTCGAAATTCTCTCCCAATGTCTCTCTGTTCTTAAAACTTGGGAAGCCTACAGTGTTCAGCCATACTATATTTTTCTTACTTATATTTTTCTGTAATCCTAATTTTATTCATATATTTTGCTTTTTTCCCCCCTGAGTTTAGAAGAGAAGAAACCCTTTGACCTCCCAGTCTCTGGCTTCAAGCTCTTATTCTTGTCTCAGGTAAAATAGTAAACTTTACTCCACATAATTGAATTTTCAACAGTAAATGCTACTCCAAGACCCAGGACAATCCTATTTGGTGCAATATGTTATGTAGAATGGGAAAAGATTTAATATTTGATTTTCTGTACAAGAGAGGAAAAAAAAAAAAAAAAAAAAAAAAGACCAGGCATAAATGGGCTTCAAGTGTATTGTTTTAAGAATACTAAAAACATATTATTTAAAACAAAGTCTCCCGAGGCATACAATTTAAGCCTTGTGTTCTTGACCACATCCAAGGCTATGTTTTTGAGAGAGCAGGATCATTGCTCAATTGCAAATCTCCCCACCAAACTACTCTGGTGATGGTGACTATCATGATATATGTAAAATTCAGAGGTTCCATGTTGGCTTTTCCCTTCCAGAAATATTCTACTTTATATCTTGCAATCTATTTCTCAAAATTTCTGTTCCCATCATTCTCTTCATCACCATATTCTGTCCAGTGGCTTCACTCTTCCAATGCTGGTGTATGACTTCTGACCTCTCTTCTGGTACTTGAGGTTTTAAAGTTTTTTAAAGGAAGGAGTGAAGGTAATAGTTATTCATACTGAGCCAGTTTGCTAAATCCAGATAATGCCACGTTACTAAGTCCAATAAATTAGCATCTAAGAGAGGTGATGTATGAATAAAAAGGGTTGAAGTAAGGCTGTTTCTTTCTGGATTGAGCATTCTAGGTCAAAGTTTTCAACATGAAGCAAAGAAAACCAATCAAATCACTTCTTCTCAGCCTTAGTTCTAATACATGCTGCTATTTACATCACAGAAACATATTCTATATTTTAATCTTCTAGATACATTTCTGTTTTCTGTGTTCAAAATAACTGGCTTTGCTAAGTTGACATTTGTGCATGTCTGAAAAGGTGGTTTATTGAAAACAGATAATGTGTTTCAAACAGGAAATATGTTATGACAAATACTCTGGTTAAAAAACATTCTTAAACTCTGTGATTCTCATTTATTGCTGGCCTTGTTACTGGCAACCCTGTTAAAAAAATTATTCTGACATTTTTTGAGGACTATGTCAGACTTTACTCAGGAAGACTCATACAATGGGGTTTTGCAGTGGGGGAGTTGAACTCAATCTCTGTCCTTCATAGCAAAGCCCCATTGTAGGAACACCTATGAAGGAGGCACAGCCACCTTTGTTTTAGGGACACATTAGGGGAGACTTCTCAAATCAGTATCTAAATGCTGGCTCTGCCATTACATAACAGCAGAAAATCCAGAAAATTTTCAGACCTTAATTAAAAAAAAAAAAAAAAAAGCCATACAATTTAAAGTACTAGAAACAGGGTTCTTTGATTTTATAGGAATGAGTCTCTGTTCTTCTTTTCACACAAGAGATATTCTAGAACAGATTCTGAACTGAGCATCAAAATTAATCATAATATTGACATTTTATTGTCCCTTCTTCCCATATCTGGTAGTTCTTAAGTTATTATCATGAGGATAATCTTTATTGTCTTTCTTTCAGTAGATAGTATTTTCTTATGCTACATTTATTACTATTAATATTAGCTAATAACACTTTGTGATTCCTATTACTACTAATTACTACTACTGATATTAGTTACATATATATATTTGAACTATTCTAACTTCTTTTTAGGAGTCAATTTATTTAATTATTAGTCATATATCAGTGAAGTTATCATTAATCCCAATTCTAGGTAAGGACAGGGATTGGTTGGAGAGACTAAGTAACACAATTGACCTCTGAACAATGCAGGGGTTAAAGGTGTTGACCTCCAACAGAGCCAAAATTCCACATATAACTTTTTCTTTTATTTTTTTTTTTGATGTTTATTTATTATTGAGACAGAGAGAAACAGAGCATGAATAGGGCAGGGGCAGAGAGAGAGGGAGTCACAGAATCAGAAGCAGGCTCCAGGCTCCAAGCTGTCAGCACAGAGTTTGACGCGGGGCTCGAACCCACAAACCGTGAGATCAGGACCTGAGCTAAAGTCAGACGCTTAACTGACTGAGCCACCCAGGCGTCCCACCACATATAACTTTTGACTCCACAAGAATTTAACTACCAATAGCCTCCTGTTGACTAAAAGTCTTAAAAATAACATGAACAGTTGATCAGCACATATTTTATATGTTGTGTGCATTATATGTTATTATTTTAATAACATAAGGTAACAAAAAGACATGTTATTAAGAAAATCATGAAGAAGAGAAAATACAGTGATAATACTCCCATTGTGTTTATTTAAAAAATCTGCATATAAGTAGACCCACACATTTCAAACCCATGTTGTTCAAGCATCAACCATATTTTTTTAAACATTAAAATGTTAGCCTGAGGCACCTGAGTGACTCAGTTGGTTAAGCATCTGGCTCAGGTTCAGCTTAGGTCATGACCTCACAATTTAGTGAGTTCAAGACCCACGTCCAGCTCTGTGCTGATGGTATGGAGCCTGCTTGGGTTTCTCTTCTCCCTCTCTCTCTGCCCCTTCACTGCTTTCCCTAAATAGATAAATAGATGATAGATAGAGAGATAGATAGATAGATAGATAGATGATAGATAGATAGATAGATAGATAGATAGATAGATAGATAGATAAACTTAAAAAATATTAGCCTGTGATCAAGCCTAGATTTGGGCTTGTTGTTTGAATTTAGGGATTTTGTTATTTATCAGTATATTCTCTTGTTTCTTACACATAAAATTCAAACCTTAGAGTTCGAAGTTTGATATTAGTATCAAGTGTAAGGCACCTTATCTGGACACTTTATCCTTATATAAATTTAAACTATATATTTTATATCAAGGGAAGAACAGGGACTCTCACAGTAACTGAGTCCCTACTGTAAGCACATTCTAGTTCTTTTAGTAAACACCCCATAGGTCGCTGGCAGTCAGAGCAGCTTCTGTAGCTATGTACCATTATCTATTTTTCCATATAAGGAAACCAAGGCACCTGGAGGTTAATTGGCAATTCTGTTTTGAAAATCCTGTGATGATTATCTGAAAAGGATAGCAGATCATCTTTTACTTAGTGGAAAGACTCAATAAATAGATGAAAACACAAAAGAAATTTAGTTTGGAAAAAAGTTGAAAATTTTATCCAAAGTTTTCTTCTATTAGAGAATTTTATAATTAGAAACCCTGACTTCTCCTCTGTTCTAAAATGGATGATTGCAATTCATTCTGGGTTTTTGATATTTTCTGCTTGTCCTTTTGTGCTACTTTTTAACACATTCTATAAATGCATAAATATTTTTAATAATGGTGTTTACTTGCATCTATACCATGTCCATCAAGTAGTTTTTCAGACTCTTACATTTCATGACACCATCTAGTATGTGTCAGATGGAAGCAGATTCCCCATATCTGGCCATGGTTGGAAAAGTGAGGCAAGAGTTTTTATAGTATTATAGTCAGAGTATTAATATATCAATACTTTATCAATTAACAATATAAATTATTCATTTATATCTCACAAAGAAGTAGAAAAAGAGTATATATTTTTCAAAGCTTTACTTCCTTTTTTACACTAATCATCATTTTCCAGGATCTTGTGTCATGATTTTTACACATATTTTGACAATAATTGGTCTCACACATTCTTGTTGTAAGCTGTTCCAAAGCTTTGTGATACTAAGGACACACACATATTTGTACATGTGCAATATGTATATATGTCTATGACTTTGCCTTTCTAGACCTGCTAAATTATTGCTGCACCATTATGAATGATAATACTTAAAATTGGAAAACTTAATTGCATAATAATCAATATTTCTTCTCCTTTGGCATTCTACAGCAATTCTCCTAGATTTTTCTTCATTTTTTAAATTTATGAGTAGAGCCTTCTCTTTCAATACTTCGTAAATTGCTTGTTTCCTTGGAGAGTATTATTTTGATAGTTAAGTATTGAAAATATGCACATTTACAAATCACAGCAAGCCAGCAATTACCATGTTAGATTTCAAATCTTACAAGGCATGGTACTAAATGTAAAAAAAAAAAAAAAATTGATGAGGCAATCATGAACCTTTATTTTTATTTCTTAACTTGAAGTTTTAAAAAATTTACTTTCCTATGCATATACTGTGACTTCAAAATATGTTTAGTAATACGAATGTCCAGGTAGCCTAGAGTCAAGGATTAAAAAAAAAAAAGATACTATCATTTTACTCCTTATGCAATAAGGGAGGGGTATAATTTTTGGCAATATTACTTAATAGGCTTAGACTCATGGCAGATGAAAGTAAACCGATGTCTCTCATTAAGACTAGGACAGAATCAACAATTTGCTTTTAACTTACATTTTCCTATCTGTTTCCTGGTGTGTAGTTAATTAACTAATAAAAATTTTTTAGCTAAACTGTTGAGAAATTTTGCAGTTTATTCAAAAGTCACTAGTGGTGAAAGAAAAATCATTGAATTATGTATGTTTTTCTTTTTTCTTATCTTTTTCCTTCTCTAATAATTGTTTAAGACAGTTATCACATACTGTGTTAATGACTGAGTCATATGTAATTAAACAAATAATTGGTACAGCTCTCCTAATAGCTCTAAAAGCTCTGCCTTATCCAGGTGTGCTATGCACTGTGATCAGGACTTCAGGTGTTAATGAGAAATCTAAGTGATGTAAATAAAATTTCTTTTCCATATAGAGTGGAAGAGGTAAGTTCCTCTACCACCATCCTTAAGCTCCAATCCCAGAATCCCTTCAGGGTCCCAGACAACTGCTCCAACTCCAAATTCCCTTATCAGCATTCCAAATAGCAAAAGGAAGTAGGCGGAGAAAGTCTTACTTTCCTTTCAAAGGAAACTCTTAGAAGTTGCACTTACCACTTCTGTTAATATTCCATTGGCCAGTGTCCCACTAAGCTTCAATGTCTGCAGAATGAGGTAATCATTGTGTATTACCGAGCTCCCAACTAAACACTGGCTCTTCTAAATCTGTAGAAAAAGTGTTGCAGAGAACTTAATTGACTTATCCTATCTCTACCACAAAACTTAACTGGTCAATGAATACTAGTAAATAAAATCATGCTAGAGCTGTAGTTAATGCTGATTTATAGATTACATTGTTCTAATCCTAAAGCTATAACAGTCAGCCATTTGTTTTATACTACTAGCTACAAGATATTTTCTAGATGTGTGATTGATTGTGCTACAAGGCAAAAGAGCCTTGCTTAAAAATTATCCGTTACATCAATAAACTACTGTATTATATTTAGCAATCTTGACATTTTTGTTTAGAATTTTATGTCAATAATGAATCTTTTTAAGGCCATAGATGTTATTAGATTTTACATTTTGGAAATGTGTAAATCCTTTGGAAATTGTGTAAATATTTATATTTTTCAAGTGACATGTCACCAACAGCTTAATCTCCTGAGAAGATTATTGTACTGTCATTTTAATACCTTAAAAAGAATGCACAAATCAGTACAATTACCTTACAGATGGACTAATAAAAAATAATGTAATGATTCATCACATTTCCCCACCACATTCTCTGGCTTATCTGTAGTTATTCTTTATTTTACCATGCATTATGAGTCAAAATGACTAATGCAAACAGATGTAACATATGGCAGTTTAATGCACAAACATGGGAAATAGGAGAAGCAGAGCCTGGTCTAATCATTTAGTATGAGGATTAGCCTCCAAATAAAAGTGGGCTTGTTATGACATATTAATGGATTTTAAAAGTATATTGTTTTTCTTGTTTGTGTAAATTTTCTCTAATTCATTAGAGCAGTAATTTATTTTTATCACATCATGCTCCAATATAAGCAAAACATGAGAAACTAATGGAAAATAGGGAAAAATTTAACACCTTAGGTTTTTCAAATATTACCTATGCATGAGACTAATCTCTTTATAATATTATATAAAATATATATAAATATTAATAAAATAGAATTAACTCCAATATCTATGTGCTAAATTCTACCTGGTTGTCATCAGTTAGACACTTTACTTCTGGTCCCGAATGGTATAATTTCTGGGGCATTCCTGCCCTCAGAGACACTTTTACATTTTAGACATCATTACAAATTCAAGGAAGCTGCACTTTAGTACTGCTGCTGATCTGGGCTTTACTTTGAGGATAAGCATTAGAGACCACACACCTCATGATGGGGAGCCTGTAGGGGATAGTTACACTTACTCAACATAATCTCTCTGCTCCTCTTTTTTTCTTGGCATATAGCTCCATTTATAGTTGTGTTTGACCATACTATGAGATTCCAACCGAGAGACTGTAGCTCATGTTTTATGAAATATCCAAGGTCAATGCACTGAAGAAGCTATACTTCCTCCATTTTTTTTCTTCCTTTCTCACAGCAGATGAATCTAAAGACAAGCTAATAGTAGTAGACAGAACCATAAAATGGAAAGAGCCTTGGATTCTGACCCCCTCTTCTGCCATGGAGAATATCTACCAGGTACACTGTTTAACAGGATTATCGATGGAGTGCAAATGTATTTCACCATACATACCATTTATGCTATTTAGGTCTATTTGTTACTGGAGCCTATTCTACTCTGCCTAACAGCCAAATATATTCTCCTTAAGGTTAACCTTTTTATTTTAGTTCCTTTCTGAATATTTCAAATGCATTACTTCACTCCGCATAGGTTTTTCTGAGACTAGAGATAGTATGATTAAAACAAAGTAAAAATAAATATTGCTAGTATAAAAATATACAGTGTAGGGGACTTGGGTGGCTCAGTTGGCTAAGTGTCCAGCACTTGTTTTTGGCTCAGGTCATGATCTCACGGTTCATGAGGTCGAGTCCCACTTAGGGCTCTGCATTGACAGCATGCAATCCATTTAAAATTCTCTCTCGCTCTCTCGTTCTCTCTCTCTCTCTGCCCCTCCCTTGCTCTCTCTCACATGCTCTAAAAAATAAATAAGTAAACTTATAAAAAAAATATACAGTGTAAAATGTAGGATTAAGTAATAAGTATTTATCTTTCAACTCCTTGCAGTAATATAAGAACATAAAATGTTCATGGTTTTAAATTTTCCTACACATCTGAGACATTCAAAAGTTTAACAGATTTTTAACAAAAACATAAAACAGTTCCACAGCCAGTGTTATTGTCTTGCTCACTATTCACTTATCACTGAATAAAAATATGTAAGAGACCTAAAAAAAATGTGGCTCTTATCTTTTAGTAAAGATCGTTCTCAGGTGCTTGAAATCACCTATTTCTTTTTTGTCATTTCTGGGTTGATATTTTATGTGAAATATTTTTGTGTGAAAATTATCCTTTCATACATGGTATTCTATTTGGCTCTATCTTTTCCTGTCAGGTTGAACACTAACCTGAGCTACATTGGTTAGTACCTGACAGCCATCACCACCCTGGCAGTTGAAAAGGGACTTTACTGCATGGATTTCAAGGATAAAGATGAATGTAGGTGAGGATGTGTTTCATAACCTAGTGGGGGACTCACTTCCTCATAGGCTTCAGAACTCTTTGTAATTCTCTGAATGCTCCATGTTTATGTATCTGGGGATTTGCACTTAACTTTCCCACAGCCTAAAATGATATTCATGGTCCTGATCACCTGGTGAACAACATGAGGCTCTGAAATAACCTCATCTGATAGTATTTTCAAAGCATTTGCTGAGGACATCCTCCACTTTCTCTGCTCCCATAACTCTCATAATACTTAGTGCATTATAGTTACTTACCTTTTCAGCTAAAACCTGCAGTCATTGAGAGAAGTGTGGTGGCACACTAACCTTTATGAACCAGTCCAGTATGTGGAACATAGAAGTCTATGGGTAGATACTGAAAATAATAAGTTACAGAGTTTTAAATGAGATAAAGCTGCTACTGATGCAGATCAAAGATTTCATGCATGTCTCAGTCAGCAGATCCTAGTGAAATGAGGTAGTTCACATTAGAACAGCACCAGAATTGCGCTTCAATATACCGGTAGTTGCTGTAGAAAATGTTTCTTAAGTAAACTTCAAGTTAAATGTCAATGTTTATTTCATTCTGCAACTCGTAATTCTGTTGCGTTACAATTTTCCACACTAGAGAAATTGTCTACATACTAGTAAGAAGATTCACAATACTCAGATAAGGCAGCTAAGAGGGCATATTCTGGGAATCTGAAGGGGAAAAAATCAGATAGTTTCTAAGTGTGTACAACTTTACAGTTTCAGGAAATGGTTGTTTACTTATCCTTATAATAACCCCATGAATAGTGCTTATTCCAAATTTCAATTATCTTCTTAAGTACTGAAGTGATTTTAATAATCTCTTTTACTTTACAAGAAATGGGGTCCAGAAAGATTGGGACCTGCCCCAAACCACATACTAAATAGGTTTAGATGAGATTAAGAACCCAGGTGAATGACTTTAATTAGGTTCAGTTTGGATTTCAAATATGTAACATTGCTTCTATTTCTTTACTACAGTCAATGTAAATGAGTACAAGATAGATAGTTCATATAAGTGCTCAAAAACTGAATAATAATACTACTGATAAGATATTTATTGAACAGCTGCCAATTGACAGAAAGTACACATACATTCAGTTCTTTCTCATGTTTTATGATATATAGATATGCAATTTATTTTTTTTTGATGTTTTACTTATTTCTGTGTGTGAGAGAGAATGAGAGAGAAAGAGAGAGGGAGAGAGGACAGAGAGAGAGCGTGAGCAGGGGAGGGTCAGAGAGA
Source organism: Crocuta crocuta (assembly GCF_008692635.1). Lineage (NCBI taxonomy): Eukaryota > Metazoa > Chordata > Mammalia > Carnivora > Hyaenidae > Crocuta > Crocuta crocuta. The sequence continues at coordinate 4,929,310 of NW_027532599.1, forward strand.
GAGGGAGATACAGAATCTGAAGACAGACTCCAGGCTCTGAGCTAGCTGTCAGCGCAGAGCCCAATATGGGGCTCGAACCCACAAACCGAGAGATCATGACCTAAGCCTAAGTCAGACGCTTAACCGACTGAGCCACCCAAGTGCCCCAAAAGATATGCAATTTAACCAATCACCACTATCAGCTGATCTTTTTGAATTGTTGATTTTTTTTTTCACTGAAAGTAACGTCTTGATAGAACCTCAACATTCATTTAACATATGGTCTAATTTAAAATTTTCTGAATGTATTTATTAGAAAAGGAAAAAATAGGTGATGGCTTATTTAGTCTCTGAGTGAGGTCAGGAAGGTACACATATGGGAATTCCATGTCTTCCCATGGGATTTGTGGTTTTAGTGTTGGTTTTCCTTTCCTTCTTTTGGCCAACATGACCTCTGAGCATAAGGAACACTTGGCTATTGGTAGGGAATCATCAGTGGGAGGCAATTTAGTGAGATGGAACCAAAGAGGAGTCTAGGGATCTTGCTAATGTTTTCCTGCGTAAGTATATGCCCTTTTGCTAATTAGCATAGCAGCCTTGCCTAAAAGTTTCACAGTGCAGTAAATCTTCCTTCTTCTGTGAGAGGTGATCATTACAGCATCTGCTTTGCCTACATGTTATTTATGCAAAAATACTCTGTTTCAGGGTTAGGTTGCTCAATTAGAAGAAAGGGAGAGCTCCCAGGAGTCAGTGTTATACTCCTGCTGACATGCCAAGTAGTGTCTTCACTGCAGCTCAGTTGGGATTTGGAAGTCCTGACAGCACAGGTTAAGTAACTCAGGGTGTGTAAAATGGCTACAGAACTTGCTTCATCTAACATATGCCTTTTTTGATGAGTGAAGTTAAATGTGTTTAAAGCAAACCTAATTGTATGTACAATACAAAATGGGTACAATCATTAATATAATACTAGGTGCACCAAGAAGATGAAAGCATCAATAGTTTTACGTTTTAGGATCATAGGAAAAATGTTGTAGGGAGCAAACACAGGAAGAAAATTTTCAAATCAGCACAAAACCAAAAATAAAGACAAAATTCCATGAGCATCCAGAAAAAGAGAATTGTTCATCTTCAAATTAACATAAATCAGATTTGCTTCAAGCTTCTCAACAATGATACTGGGGAACAGAAATTAACAGATTCATAATTGTTTCTATACTGCATATAAAAAAACACTTGAACCTAAGATTTTATACTAGCCAAATTATCATTTAAAATGGAAGGGTATAATATTTTCAAGCATATTTCCTAGGAAAGATTGTACCACAAAAAGACCCATTGAAAACATTATTTATGAAAAGAATTTTTAATGCTTATTTATTTTTGAGAGAGAGAGACAGAGAGAGAGAGAGAGAGAATGGAGGCTTGGGGGAAAGAGGGAGAAAGAGACACAGAATCAGAAGCAGGCTCCAGGCTCTGAGCTCTCAGCACAGAGCCTGGTGTGGGGATCAAATTCATGAACTGTGATATCATGACCTGAACCAAGTTGGACACTTAACTGACTGAGCCACCCAGGCACCCCATGAAAACATTCTTAATGAGGAAAAAAATCTAGACAGATGATATCAATATGGGAAGCAAGAGTGATCAAGTAACTTAATAATGTAAAAACAAAGGACAGAAAATATAAAAGGGGAGGGAGAATATTTCCATATTCTCAAGAATACTAACCCCCATTTTATGTGTATATGGTTAAAGTCTAATGAAAGAAAAGACAGAGACTCTCAGATTTAACTGAAATACACACAGTCCCACACACACACACCCCCCACCCCAGTACCCACAGTGTCAACAGAATGAGTTCTACAAGAGGCACACCAAAACAAAAAATGCAGTGAAAATTTGAAAATCAAAGGTTGGGATAGATATGCCAGGCACATATAAACCAAAAGAAGAATGGGCCTGGGGCATGCGAGGGAGATGTTATTATCTAACAACAACAAAACTAAACTAAACAAAACATTTAAGCCAGAAAATATCAAAGAAACAAGGTAGAGTGTTATCTACCCATACAAGGAACAACAAAATAGGAAGATATATTTATGATAAACACAGATGTTTATTCCTAGTGTCAGAGCTTAAAGATAAGCAAAGGACAGCAGCAGCGAGAGAGCTATGCAAGGCTACTGAAAGCATAGCCCTACATGCCAGGCTTTGTGGGACACGCCTAGGGCCACATGTGGAAGGAGGTTTATCACTTTAAATACAATTACCAGAATAGCAAAATGGTTGTAAACAAACTAAAACTGCTTTCAGTGGAAAGCCTAGTGGGAAGACTCAGGCACACAACCTTGAGGACTCTGAGCCTTGGAATACCTTCATTTCCTCATTTCCTCATGCCGCAGTTGCTGTATTTGTTGTGTGGATTTACAGTTAAAATTGAGCATATGAGTTCAAAACATGCCCCAGTGCATCATCTGGACTAAACATTCCTCCCTTCTGCCATCTTGTAACAGCAGCCTGCTTTTCCCTGACGATAACAGTGATTATCCCTGCCATAGTTGTGAGTCCATTTCTTACCCGATGGTCTCTTGGCAGGAGGAGAATTAGGCGGCCAGAAGCAGCCAGAGCTTACAGTTAAGTGGTACTGTTAATATGCTTTCCAGTAAGAACATTCCCCCTTTGGGAAGAGGGACATCTAGAACTATATTGGCCAGCATTTCAGAATGCTATCTTAGTCTGTTTGGATTGTTATAACAAAAATACCATAAACTGGGTGGCTTATAAACAAACGAAATTTATTTTTCACATTTCTGGAGGCTGGGAAGTGAAGACCAGGGCACTAAGCAGGGTCGATGTCTGGTGAGAGCCCACTTTCTTATTGAGAAAACTTATAAGGTGGAAAAGGCGAGTGAGTTTCTGCGCTTTTATAAGGACACTAATCCCATTCGTGTGTCCCTTTGTGATCTACATACTTCCCAAAGTCCCACTTCCCAATAGGCTAAGATTTCAACATATGGAAGTTGGGAGGAGAGAAACAATCAATCTACAGCAAATCGGAAGCACAATTTCCCAAAGGGTTACCAAAAAAANTGCTACTGATGCAGATCAAAGATTTCATGCATGTCTCAGTCAGCAGATCCTAGTGAAATGAGGTAGTTCACATTAGAACAGCACCAGAATTGCGCTTCAATATACCGGTAGTTGCTGTAGAAAATGTTTCTTAAGTAAACTTCAAGTTAAATGTCAATGTTTATTTCATTCTGCAACTCGTAATTCTGTTGCGTTACAATTTTCCACACTAGAGAAATTGTCTACATACTAGTAAGAAGATTCACAATACTCAGGTAAGGCAGCTAAGAGGGCATATTCTGGGAATCTGAAGGGGAAAAAATCAGATAGTTTCTAAGTGTGTACAACTTTACAGTTTCAGGAAATGGTTGTTTACTTATCCTTATAATAACCCCATGAATAGTGCTTATTCCAAATTTCAATTATCTTCTTAAGTACTGAAGTGATTTTAATAATCTCTTTTACTTTACAAGAAATGGGGTCCAGAAAGATTGGGACCTGCCCCAAACCACATACTAAATAGGTTTAGATGAGATTAAGAACCCAGGTGAATGACTTTAATTAGGTTCAGTTTGGATTTCAAATATGTAACATTGCTTCTATTTCTTTACTACAGTCAATGTAAATGAGTACAAGATAGATAGTTCATATAAGTGCTCAAAAACTGAATAATAATACTACTGATAAGATATTTATTGAACAGCTGCCAATTGACAGAAAGTACACATACATTCAGTTCTTTCTCATGTTTTATGATATATAGATATGCAATTTATTTTTTTTTGATGTTTTACTTATTTCTGTGTGTGAGAGAGAATGAGAGAGAAAGAGAGAGGGAGAGAGGACAGAGAGAGAGCGTGAGCAGGGGAGGGTCAGAGAGAGAGGGAGATACAGAATCTGAAGACAGACTCCAGGCTCTGAGCTAGCTGTCAGCGCAGAGCCCAATATGGGGCTCGAACCCACAAACCGAGAGATCATGACCTAAGCCTAAGTCAGACGCTTAACCGACTGAGCCACCCAAGTGCCCCAAAAGATATGCAATTTAACCAATCACCACTATCAGCTGATCTTTTTGAATTGTTGATTTTTTTTTTCACTGAAAGTAGCATCTTGATAGAACCTCAACATTCATTTAACATATGGTCTAATTTAAAATTTTCTGAATGTATTTATTAGAAAAGGAAAAAATAGGTGATGGCTTATTTAGTCTCTGAGTGAGGTCAGGAAGGTACACATATGGGAATTCCATGTCTTCCCATGGGATTTGTGGTTTTAGTGTTGGTTTTCCTTTCCTTCTTTTGGCCAACATGACCTCTGAGCATAAGGAACACTTGGCTATTGGTAGGGAATCATCAGTGGGAGGCAATTTAGTGAGATGGAACCAAAGAGGAGTCTAGGGATCTTGCTAATGTTTTCCTGCGTAAGTATATGCCCTTTTGCTAATTAGCATAGCAGCCTTGCCTAAAAGTTTCACAGTGCAGTAAATCTTCCTTCTTCTGTGAGAGGTGATCATTACAGCATCTGCTTTGCCTACATGTTATTTATGCAAAAATACTCTGTTTCAGGGTTAGGTTGCTCAATTAGAAGAAAGGGAGAGCTCCCAGGAGTCAGTGTTATACTCCTGCTGACATGCCAAGTAGTGTCTTCACTGCAGCTCAGTTGGGATTTGGAAGTCCTGACAGCACAGGTTAAGTAACTCAGGGTGTGTAAAATGGCTACAGAACTTGCTTCATCTAACATATGCCTTTTTTGATGAGTGAAGTTAAATGTGTTTAAAGCAAACCTAATTGTATGTACAATACAAAATGGGTATAATCATTAATATAATACTAGGTGCACCAAGAAGATGAAAGCATCAATAGTTTTACGTTTTAGGATCATAGGAAAAATGTTGTAGGGAGCAAACACAGGAAGAAAATTTTCAAATCAGCACAAAACCAAAAATAAAGACAAAATTCCATGAGCATCCAGAAAAAGAGAATTGTTCATCTTCAAATTAACATAAATCAGATTTGCTTCAAGCTTCTCAACAATGATACTGGGGAACAGAAATTAACAGATTCATAATTGTTTCTATACTGCATATAAAAAAACACTTGAACCTAAGATTTTATACTAGCCAAATTATCATTTAAAATGGAAGGGTATAATATTTTCAAGCATATTTCCTAGGAAAGATTGTACCACAAAAAGACCCATTGAAAACATTATTTATAAAAAGAATTTTTAACGCTTATTTATTTTTGAGAGAGAGAGACAGAGAGAGAGAGAGAGAATGGAGGCTTGGGGGAAAGAGGGAGAAAGAGACACAGAATCAGAAGCAGGCTCCAGGCTCTGAGCTCTCAGCACAGAACCTGGTGTGGGGATCAAATTCATGAACTGTGATATCATGACCTGAACCAAGGTGGACACTTAACTGACTGAGCCACCCAGGCACCCCATGAAAACATTCTTAATGAGGAAAAAAATCTAGACAGATGATATCAATATGGGAAGCAAGAGTGATCAAGTAACTTAATAATGTAAAAACAAAGGACAGAAAATATAAAAGGGGAGGGAGAATATTTCCATATTCTCAAGAATACTAACCCCCATTTTATGTGTATATGGTTAAAGTCTAATGAAAGAAAAGACAGAGACTCTCAGATTTAACTGAAATACACACAGTCCCACACACACACACCCCCCACCCCAGTACCCACAGTGTCAACAGAATGAGTTCTACAAGAGGCACACCAAAACAAAAAATGCAGTGAAAATTTGAAAATCAAAGGTTGGGATAGATATGCCAGGCACATATAAACCAAAAGAAGAATGGGCCTGGGGCATGCGAGGGAGATGTTATTATCTAACAACAACAAAACTAAACTAAACAAAACATTTAAGCCAGAAAATATCAAAGAAACAAGGTAGAGTGTTATCTACCCATACAAGGAACAACAAAATAGGAAGATATATTTATGATAAACACATATGTTTATTCCTAGTGTCAGAGCTTAAAGATAAGCAAAGGACAGCAGCAGCGAGAGAGCTATGCAAGGCTACTGAAAGCATAGCCCTACATGCCAGGCTTTGTGGGACACGCCTAGGGCCACATGTGGAAGGAGGTTTATCACTTTAAATACAATTACCAGAATAGCAAAATGGTTGTAAACAAACTAAAACTGCTTTCAGTGGAAAGCCTAGTGGGAAGACTCAGGCACACAACCTTGAGGACTCTGAGCCTTGGAATACCTTCATTTCCTCATTTCCTCATGCCGCAGTTGCTGTATTTGTTGTGTGGATTTACAGTTAAAATTGAGCATATGAGTTCAAAACATGCCCCAGTGCATCATCTGGACTAAACATTCCTCCCTTCTGCCATCTTGTAACAGCAGCCTGCTTTTCCCTGACGATAACAGTGATTATCCCTGCCATAGTTGTGAGTCCATTTCTTACCCGATGGTCTCTTGGCAGGAGGAGAATTAGGCGGCCAGAAGCAGCCAGAGCTTACAGTTAAGTGGTACTGTTAATATGCTNGAGACACAGAATCAGAAGCAGGCTCCAGGCTCTGAGCTCTCAGCACAGAACCTGGTGTGGGGATCAAATTCATGAACTGTGATATCATGACCTGAACCAAGGTGGACACTTAACTGACTGAGCCACCCAGGCACCCCATGAAAACATTCTTAATGAGGAAAAAAATCTAGACAGATGATATCAATATGGGAAGCAAGAGTGATCAAGTAACTTAATAATGTAAAAACAAAGGACAGAAAATATAAAAGGGGAGGGAGAATATTTCCATATTCTCAAGAATACTAACCCCCATTTTATGTGTATATGGTTAAAGTCTAATGAAAGAAAAGACAGAGACTCTCAGATTTAACTGAAATACACACAGTCCCACACACACACACCCCCCACCCCAGTACCCACAGTGTCAACAGAATGAGTTCTACAAGAGGCACACCAAAACAAAAAATGCAGTGAAAATTTGAAAATCAAAGGTTGGGATAGATATGCCAGGCACATATAAACCAAAAGAAGAATGGGCCTGGGGCATGCGAGGGAGATGTTATTATCTAACAACAACAAAACTAAACTAAACAAAACATTTAAGCCAGAAAATATCAAAGAAACAAGGTAGAGTGTTATCTACCCATACAAGGAACAACAAAATAGGAAGATATATTTATGATAAACACATATGTTTATTCCTAGTGTCAGAGCTTAAAGATAAGCAAAGGACAGCAGCAGCGAGAGAGCTATGCAAGGCTACTGAAAGCATAGCCCTACATGCCAGGCTTTGTGGGACACGCCTAGGGCCACATGTGGAAGGAGGTTTATCACTTTAAATACAATTACCAGAATAGCAAAATGGTTGTAAACAAACTAAAACTGCTTTCAGTGGAAAGCCTAGTGGGAAGACTCAGGCACACAACCTTGAGGACTCTGAGCCTTGGAATACCTTCATTTCCTCATTTCCTCATGCCGCAGTTGCTGTATTTGTTGTGTGGATTTACAGTTAAAATTGAGCATATGAGTTCAAAACATGCCCCAGTGCGTCATCTGGACTAAACATTCCTCCCTTCTGCCATCTTGTAACAGCAGCCTGCTTTTCCCTGACGATAACAGTGATTATCCCTGCCATAGTTGTGAGTCCATTTCTTACCCGATGGTCTCTTGGCAGGAGGAGAATTAGGCGGCCAGAAGCAGCCAGAGCTTACAGTTAAGTGGTACTGTTAATATGCTTTCCAGTAAGAACATTCCCCCTTTGGGAAGAGGGACATCTAGAACTATATTGGCCAGCATTTCAGAATGCTATCTTAGTCTGTTTGGATTGTTATAACAAAAATACCATAAACTGGGTGGCTTATAAACAAACGAAATTTATTTTTCACATTTCTGGAGGCTGGGAAGTGAAGACCAGGGCACTAAGCAGGGTCGATGTCTGGTGAGAGCCCACTTTCTTATTGAGAAAACTTATAAGGTGGAAAAGGCGAGTGAGTTTCTGCGCTTTTATAAGGACACTAATCCCATTCGTGTGTCCCTTTGTGATCTACATACTTCCCAAAGTCCCACTTCCCAATAGGCTAAGATTTCAACATATGGAAGTTGGGAGGAGAGAAACAATCAATCTACAGCAAATCGGAAGCACAATTTCCCAAAGGGTTACCAAAAAAATGGTGACTAATCTTTATTCCTATGATTGATTCCTATTGATTTTCAGATCCAGGCTTAGGACTTAAATTTCTGAGTGTCAGAGATTCAGATGAGGCTGAATTCTAAGCCGTACCCAATATCTTCAGCTAAGACAGGAACATCTTCAGTCTTGGAATTGATATCAGTGTCCACTCTGTATTGAGAGAATGTAGAGGCCCCTCAGAGTGAGATACCATGTATAAGTCTCAAATAAGGCAGATGCTCATAAGACGATACTTTCTTTATCCCCCATCTGGAAACCCAGTCTGTAATAAGGGTCAGAGTTTAGTATACTCCAAATGGAATGTGAAAACAGATTGTATGATGAAATAATTGCAAATTTCTTTATGGGCCAGCAACATCTGAGAGTAAAGAGGGGGCTGTGCTTAAGGGTGAGGGATCAAAGAATAAAGAGTATACGTGTGGATAAGGGAGGTTTCAATAATGGGGGAGCATTTTTCTGTGATACAAAATTTCAGATCTTGGAAAGGGCCTTGGGAAGAAGTCCTAATATACTGCTGAGATAGTTATGAGAAACTTAGGGGAAAATGATAGTTGCTAATACATGAGGTAGAAATGGTGAAATTGTCTAGTGGCAGGGAAAAAGGGACCTAAAGGCACGAAAATTGTGTATGCTAGTGTGGATATTCTACCAAATGCCAGAAAACTGAACAGTCTACTGCTTTCCATTGTTGGGCCGACAGGACATCCCATTTTATCAAAGTAATAAGGAATGCGCTGGTGTGAAACTAAGTTATGATTGTTCTCTGTAGTCCAGTGCTGATGGTAGGAGAGAGTGTTACAGAGTCTGGGCTTCTGAATCTAAGTGGAATAATAGAATCTCAAAATGAATAAGGCCAGGTGGTGAGATTTAACTCTCAGGAGCAAGGTGTGCAAAAAAATTGCAATCAAAGGCAAAATTTAAGTGGCAGTCAGAGTCACAACATATAGAAATTTATGGAGATAATTAATAGAATGTGATTTTCTATGAAATATGTTAAATGAATCATCATCAAGGGTATTACTTAATTTATAGAATACAAAAATCACGGAGGATAATTAGAATACCAATTTTAAAAGTCATAACCCCTGATTGGTTTCCAGACCGGAACCGTTTCTCAAGTTCAAACTCATTATCTGAAGATAGAGATTCCATTCTGTTTGTCTTCTGGCTTGAGAAGGCTAGAGCTTCCTGAAATCCTGCCAGGATTTCAGGCTGGCAGGGTTGGGTTATGCTAGGGTTGCTTGTTGTCTTTCAAATTTTTTCCCCTTAAATTGATGTTTAATCCTCATACCTGCCATTCTCCCATTTTATGGATCCATGGTGCTCACCGACAGGCAAAATTTTACACAGTCATCATAACTATAGATCCTCCATACCTATCCAGTCTCAAAGATATTTTACCAACCAGCTATGTTTCCTTCTGTGGTGAAAAAAACAACAATTGCACTGTTAGAGCATGTCAGGGGACGTTATACCTACATTCCGTTATCATCAGGGTTTGAAGAGATCCAGCAAGCCAGGAAGTAATACATTCCCAAAATCCTTCTGTAAAATTTCCTTCCTAAGTTCATCCCAAATATGGCACCAACTATTTAAAAATCAGTTTCCTGGAAACAGACTATGTTGTGGAAAATACCAGACCGGAACCTTACTGAAGAGTACTCTTAGGTGATATCTCTAAAGGGAAATTAGGAATGCAGGACAGGGTAGAAAGAGAAGCTGTTAAATCCTTTGTGAAGTTGTAAAGCTTGGATGGCCTTTCAGCATTGACCCAATGGAGGAAAAGAGACAGACTCTCTCCAGATGCTGATAGATGGATTTATCGCTTTTTAGGGCATCTAAACAGAACAACACAGTACCACGTATAGTAGTGATATTTGTGCCTCTATTTTGCATTTCCATACCATTTATGAATCTTGACACCTTATTAGAAATTTTAATTGTATTTTAAGATTATATATATACTTATTGGTTGTATTGTTGTTTGCTTTATCTATCAGCCATTTCAGAAATGTATAAAAGTATTAAACTATGTGGATTTACTACTCCTTCTGTTAAGTTTTGCTTTATATAATTTTGAGCTTTATTTTGAGTGTATATATTTTTAAGCATTCTTAATATTCTTGTTGAATTGATGCTTTAAAAAAGTTATTAATGTCATATAGCTATGCATATCCATGGCCAACAATTTGCTTTCTTCTTTGCTATATAAATGATTGCACTTATGTCACATACATTTTGAAACATAAATCGACGACAGATAGCTGGTCACCATTGATGAGACCCAGGCATTGAGGCAATTATTTAAGGTGCTTTAAATTATAGTTGACTATGACAGAGGGCACACACTTATAACAAATGAAATGAAAAGATGTGGTGTGCCTTTCCCACAAGAGTGTGAAGATATACACTCATTTAAACCTCTCACACTGCATCAGTTGTCAAATATATACCCAAAGGTAACGTGAATCTTTTTTTATATTTCTTAATATTCATAAGACAATTAGCTTTATGGTTTGATCACATCAAATTATTAAACAAAATAAATAATACATTTAACTTTAGTTATTAAGTAAATACATTTCTTTTTTTTTAAATGGAGAATTTCTAGAAACTTAACACTCCTAATTAAATGAAAAATAATATACTATTTCAGAGGAAAACAGAAAAACAATGGAGTACCATAAATCTTGAAGGTACCCATGTCTACTTCCTCTTCTATTTTGTAGAAGAAGAAAACATAGACATTCTGAGTACACATCCTCAGGTCATGAGTTAAATGAATGTCAAAAATGGGTCTACAAAACATATCATGTGATCCCAACCTACAACATGGTCAACAAAACTATATTTTCTTTTGATTTCTTTCACTCATCAGCAATGGATTTGTCTTTCTAGTGAGACATTGAGCATTAGTATATCATTTAATAATAAACACCAGTGTATGTTTTTTAAATATAATAGATCATTGAACGTCAGATTAGTGAAGCCTTTTGTACTGATCATTTAGAGTACATTGATTTGGAAATGTTTATTATTTATGTTAAATAGTAGTTGACAGAAATCTGAATTTATTTTTTGAACCATTTTTTTCCAAAAATTGTAGAATTGTAGTGCATATACAGTGGGAAATGAACCTGGCCAGGCTTCATAGTAATTTGAAGAGGGAGCTATAACTTTGGAAGTGTAAATGTAAATTTTATATCAAGTCAAGCAATGTGAACACAAAGTAGAACAGTGGGAGAATAAAACAGTAGCATATAAGATGAACAATTCAATTTCAGTGATATAAAAGATACCAAAAAAAAAAAAATAGATGCACGTTCTTTTTCTTTCTGCCAGCAGCTAGGCTTAAGTTGCCACCAGTTAAAAAAAGGAAAAGCTTAAAAGGGATAAAAAATTTTGCCTGAAAAATAAGTAAATTATAAAAAAATCTCCACCTAAATTTGGAAACTACACACCTTTATCTCTATTTTAGCAATGTGCACATACTGGTTCAAAGAAGGTAATTTTGTATTCTGTGTGTAATCAGTAAGAAGAAATATAGAATAAGAATGTTTATTCAGAGTTCAAATTAGAATACAGGAGACAGAACTATGACTTTTATTAGCGTTCATTTGAATATCTCCTTCCAAAGCCAATACTAGACCACTAACTTCAAATGTTTCATCTTTCTGCTGTTAGAGACACATTAGAAAATATTTTCTCTGTTCTCAATACCTTTTATGATTAGACCTCACACATAAAAACCACATCTTAATAAGGAGACTGAAACCTCTGGCATTAAGTAGGCTAGAATAGCAAATATCTGGTTATATAACTTGTTATAATGGAAACTGATACCAAATTAACTCAACCTTAACATCTCCATCTGAAATATTTTTCTATTTAATATAAACGATGCATGTTAAGTATTTACACTTCTGTCTTCAAAAGAGTAATAGAAACTATAAATTTTTCAGTGCTTAGCTCTGCTTGAAGACCATAGCAGGAGTACATCACATCTGAAGGATTTCTGGACTGGACTGACAGAACCTGGGAGGACATTGGTTAGAACTTCTTTGAAGACAGAGGCTGCTGTGCGGGACAGAGGTCGTTGACCAGCCCCAGCTGCTGCGCCCTCAGGATGCACTGCAGGACGGGAGCCAAGGCAAAGCTGTTTCCAGTGGCTCCAGGCCAAAGACTGAGAACAGGGGGGCTCTAGAGCCAAGCCCTTCCTGTCCGATGCAGGACTTCTCTAGAGGGCAATCTTTGTTTTGAACCTCGCCAATAGCCTGGACAACTTTCTCAGAGATGCACTGCAGTCTGAGACTCTCTCTGACCTCTCATTCCTTCCCAATTCCTCTTCTATGGAGCCAGACCGGAACTGTGTTCAGGGATTCTCCCTACCTGCCTCTATGTCCTCTCCCCTTTACACTTTATGGGAGCGCCCAGTAAACCATTTATAATTCTGATTCAGTCTTAGAACTTATTTCCTAGAGAACCCAAACTGGGAAGGGTGCGCGCGCACACACACACACACACACACACGATTTAAATCAAAATTGGAAAAACCTGAAAAACTCTATAGATTCATACATAAGACAGAGCCAAGAACAAAAAAATAACTCTTACATGGAGGCTGTGAGAGAAAACCTCAAATCAGGTCTAAGGAAGTCTATGAATAGACGTTGCAAACAGCAATCACAAGGGCAATCAAAAAATAAAAATAGAAAAGGCTTCTTCTATGTGTCAATTTCTTATCTGCAAATTGTCTGCCTCAGGTATTTAAACTTGGACTAATACTCTGAGCTTAGCTTGGTAAATAAATAGGGTGATTGTTCTGGATACTCTAGAGTGTATTTTCATGTCTGAGAGAGAACTAAGATAGAGTTTTTTTGTCTTTTTTTTGTTTTTGTTTTTACAAATAGTTTATTGTCAAGTTGGTTTCCATATAACACCCAGCGTTCATCCCCACAAGTGCCCTCCTCCATGCCCATCACCCCCCTCCCCCCCAAAACCCATCAGTCCTCAGTTTGTTCTCAGTATTCAAGAGTCTTTCATGGTTTGCCTCGCTCCCTCTCCCCCACCATTTCCCCCCTTCTTCTCCCCCTTGGTCCTCTGTTAAGTTCCTCCTAATCCTCCTATACGTGCAAACATATGGTATTTGTCCTTCTCTGCCTGACTTATTTCGCTCAGCATAACACCCTCAAGGTCCATCCATGTTGCTACACATGTAAGATAGAGTCTTAAGTAAGATTTGGCTGCCATGATGGGCAAGAAGTCACATGGTCCAAAATTATAGCTCCATATATAAACTAATACAAAGCGTACCTAGTTTCATTTCCTTCCAAATTCCCATTTTAGGTCAAAAGCTTTAAAACATGAATCTTTTCCAAAAGAACAGTGATTTTTCACTTAAACTAAAAACCAAAAATTAAAAAAATATATATATATTTTAGGAAGCCCACAGCATGAAAAGATAAACTGGGTAAGTAGAAGAAGAAAACAAAGATGGAGACAAGGTAAATTCTCTGAGCATGTACGTGTAAGTATCTATGTGTGTTATGTACGTTATCATAAGATATAATAATTTATCATTAGTATCTTCAGAGAGAAGATATTTTATCTGTTAACCCAGGCAAAATTACTTTGGAGTGAAAAAAAAAAAAAAAGCCCTAGAAGCTAAAGTGTACTCTGTTACATATAACAAGACCACGACTTGAGTGGGCTCAAAAATAGAACTATTTCTCTTTCTTAATCCCTAATCTTCCCAAATTTTTCCAGAATCTCTAAATGATTCTCAAATTGAGGAGTGATGTCCAGCAAAAATCATATTCAGCTTGCTGTTAGGAAAACATGGTATAACAATAAAGCCAAGGATGTGACTTCAAAATGGTTGGTTAAGGTCTTAGAAAAATTTACAGTGGTGCCTCATAATCATTCAGACAGACAACATGCTTGTAAAGATTGTAAGGGTGTGTCATACAAATGTCCATTCATTCATGAGGTTTCTAAGAACCCCACAGTGGAATGAGCTCTAATAAGACTTATAAAAACTTACAGAGTGTTTCAGAAAGTTGTAGTAATAAGAACATTGCTGTTTGGAGTAAAAGGGGAAGAGGTATTACAGAAGAAAAGATTCTTTGGACTCCCAAACTACTATGTGCAGAAGCAAGCTAAGGCATGTTACTCACCTGAAAACCTGGGCTACATTTTATGTTAAAGGAATTCTAATTCGAAGGATGGAACCAATCGTCCAGAGAGAGGAGCCAAGATTCAGGAAGAATACTTCTGAGCAGAAGATTTGAGCACTAGTTAAGAACCTGCCACATGGTTTCTGAACTGGATTTCAGAACTGTACTGACTAGTGGCTGCTCTGTGCCTCTTTTCCTTCCCCTAGAGAATGGGAGTACCTAGAGGAGTTAGTTACTTAAATCGATGATACTATCAGATAATGAGTTCCCCAGGAGTAGATGCCTGGATAGGACTTCTGATTAAGAGGAATGCTTTTCAAGGAGCAATACCCCAAAATTTATACCCAAGAAGCTACCTCTGTCCCTGACTCTGAATTAGATGACAGGATCCTAGAAGTCAAATTGAATACAATGACACGAAAGATGAGACTTTGGAGGATCTTGGGATGTATGGAGTTTAATATGCATGTGGAAGAAAAGTGAATACTTTGTGGTTCAGAAAGACTACTAATTGTGTTCAGATATTTCAGTAAAGCACTTGATACTCCATTTATCAGGATGGGGGTCTAATTTACCCTCCTTTGCATATGTGCTGGGCTTAGCTGCTCACTTTTAACCAATGGAAGCTAGCAAAACTGGCATCATGTGACTTGCAAGGCTATGTTGGAAGAAGTGAAACCAGGCTTTACCTGGTTCTTTCTGTTGGAATAGTTTCTTTTCTTTTTTCTCTTTTCAGATTGCCATGGATTTTATACCCAATTATCCTAATTTTATACCACTATGAAATTTCAATAAATTCTAACATTTCAAAATAGCATAACATAAATCATATTCTCTGAGGTTCAGTGAACTAAAATAATGAATGTGTATTTTGGAAATATACATGACTATTTATAATTAATTGGTACGATATGATTTGTGACGAAGGTGACATTAGAAATGAACACTGAAGCATAGAGACCAAAGTGTTTGCTACCTAGTAGGCAAATCATCAATAATCATTTGCTGAATAGATCAGTGTGTGCATACTTGTTAGAGACATAAGGGCATTTGAGATGGTATAAGTTTATATAAATAGGGAATAAACCTGGCATGCCTGTACTGTGTAAAAATCAGAAGAATTCATATTTTGTATTGTACTGTTTTTAAGTTTTCTCTTCCTGTTTTTTTCCCTTTTTTTACTATGCTAATTAACAAATTAAAGCACAGGATGATAATCAGAATGTGCTACTAACTTACCTATCAATATTCATTTGATTGATCAATTTTAACTTAAATCAAAAGAGTGAATTTGTGAATGTTGAGCATGATTTTGGCTCTACTACAACGGAGTATGAATAAGTCAATGTTATTTAGCAAATAAGCCTAAATAAGTAATAGGAAGAGTGGCCTGATTCTGATCTTCTTACATTTTCTTCCCTTCCTATGTCCTCACAAAAGGATAATACATCATTATTCAGAAAAGCCAGCAAATTTATAGGTTTGTCTGACTAATCTTCTCATAAACCTTCATATTTGCAGCTGGAGTTACCACGAACACAATGTTTTAAATATAGTGCCTAGTATTTCCACACACAATCAAATACATCTGATTGTTTAGCTCACCAGCTTCTAATTCTGACAAAGATTCAATTGAAGCAAAACAAGGACTTCTTTCTGTCTTTTGAATTACATAAAGATAAAATAAAATGAGCAGACTTGTATGAATGTCCATTTTGTGTGCTAATGTTCTTAAATGGGAACTGATTTCTCTGGTTTTGATTGCTTCCCATTATGTGGAGAAAGAATACTCCAGAGAAATGAAAAGATTCCTAGCAGAAAGTTCACGGCATGAGTCCATTCAACTGACCACAGGACGCTGCTACATCCCTGCTGGATTAAAACTTCAAGCCCATTAAACAGGGTGGAAGCACTATAACTTCTGAAGTCAAAGGTTCAGCAGGGAATGTTTCAGATTGCTTCCTCGCTCTAATTTTCTCTAATAACCCAGACACAGTCATCATCTCTTAGGGCACTGTGGTCAATAACTGCTGTGGTTTCCTGTCCATCGCTGGGCAGATAAGAACCTCTTTTCTCCATTAATTGGTGAAGCAGCAGAGACTCTCCTGGGGAAGAGAGAGAGATAGAGAAAGAGAGAGAGAGAGAAAGAAAGAAAGAAAGAAAGAAAGAAGAAAGAAAGAGAGGAAGAAGAAGAAGGAAAACTGCTTTAAAATATACAATGATAAGTTTTCATTCTGAAGTCTGGAAAGATCATGTGAGGGAAGCTTGTGTCTGCTGCTGTCACCTTTGAACCTTTGCCTTCCTCCCCTGGTCATAGATGGCTCTGAGAGGACACAACTAATTAGTCCCATTTTGGGAGATTGATACTCTCTTCTCTTGTCATACAGGATAACTGAAGAACTAACTAAGGAAAGCTTTCTCATTTTTTAGCAGTGAGTCTAGCAAGTAGTTTTCTAAATACAATAATATTTGAAGGCCACATAATGATCACATTTTCTGAATAAGTGTTTCAGACCCAATGCTTTAGAAAACAATAGTTTTTATCTGTGTCCCCATAAACTACCTCCAGTCTCAATCTCTTTACTAATTTATCCACGTGTGTGTGTGTGTGTGTGTGCACGCACGCACGTGTGCATGTGTGGGCATGTATATGCTAGCTACCCAATCTATTAAAAACACTGATTATTAATTGCTGGTAATGCTGTTGTCTATTCTCTAGAGTTTTTGTAGTTGAATTACTAAGGCAGTTTAATATTGGCATTTTTTCTTGGCAATCATTTTATAGAGAGAAAAGAAGCTAAATAAACAGGTAAACATGCATTTAGGTGAATACTCATCCCCAAATCTGGAAATAATTTCATGTTCTTATTTATATAAATATTATTTATAATACAAGTATTCACTAGAGAAAATGAGTTCACAGAGAATGTGTGTGTGTGTGTGTGTATACACACATATATATCCACTGGTATGTTTTTCTAATTATGTTCTTAAATATTACAATGAGAGATTCAGCAACATTAAGAACAAAACAGCATCTTTTATTGTTTTATTATTCTCTGGACTGTTGAAATATTTACTAATAAAAACAAATGAATATCATGAAATAGTTGTATGGAAATTTTGGAAGCAAAGTATTGGTAGTTGAGTAAAAATTTACTTTTTGAATTTTACATTCATGCTAAAGAGTTAAGGTTTTCTCAAGAGGTACATATAGGTAAGATACCAGATATAATCAAGGTATTAATACAAAACCAGGATTCTCTCCTCATCCTCCATTATATTTCAACATATTTTTCCGGAGAAAAATTCAACCATATGTTTCTAAATGAATAAATTTGCACAACTCTTTAATGATTTATCAATTTTTGATTTTTTAATGGACGTCTCCAGTGAAAGTTGAAAACTACTGAAACCTCTACATACTCCCCACATTCCACATAACAATTTTTAACTAAGCTATTAGTCAGGTTTTCCGTAATTTCAGCCAAATCAAATTAGTGAACTATGAACTTAAAGCCCTCCTCAATAATCTTTTCTTTATCCTCGAGTTAATGTTTGCTGCAGTTTAAAATTTTTCCCTCATTTTCCTATGTAATTATTCATTTTCCTCAAAGCACTGACATTTGATCACATGGTAACACCAAACGTTCCCTTACACACATCACGCCTATTAGTGTCTGATGATGATACTTTCTGTGGCCTTTGTTTCCTTGCCTCACAGATTGTTTCCTCTCTGATCTCTCTTCCCAGTCTTTGCCCTGGAATTTCTTTTTTGCAGTTTCTGTGACATTATTACTTGTTTTGTTGATCTACTATCTTTCTCTTCCTTGAAAACAATGAATATAATATCTTAATAAATTCCTGTCTAAAGATGTGTGAGATATACATGTTTAATAGTAATTCACAATATTTTATTCTTTTATTGATTCATAGGTAAATTTGATATAGATTGCTAACATGAAGATCATTCCCATCTTATGAATTTTAGAAACATGTTTGAGCTTTTCTTAGCTTCTGGTGTTAAAAAACTTTATCACATTTTAATTTTCAATATTGTATACGTGACCTAGAATATATCAAGATTGTATACCTCCCTTATCTCCATGTTTCTGGCCTCTCAAAGCCTGGCTTCTTTAGTGCTCCCCATTCTAATTGTTTGTTTTTTCATCTTTTTGATAGTGACTAAAACTGTATCCACTTCTTTGCCCCTAGCCGGTGACTTGCTACTTACAATTACATCAAGAAACAGTAAATGTCCTAACAGAAAAAGCAGCTGCTTTCGTTCTCTACATCATCTTGGTCTTTTAAATTCTAACTGCATTAGCAGATCTCTAAACTTTCAAATAGATGTACATATTTTTTAAAATGTTGTTTAGACATTCTGGGTTTTTAAAATTCATTGAGTTTGCTTGTTTGTCAGAACTTAGTTAGTTAGGTAAAAGCTATTGTAGCAAACCTTTAGGCACTAATGAGAACAGGGAACCACAATCAAATACATGCACTCTGATACAGATTGAGATCATTCCAGGATTAATTTACCTAGTTTTCTTTTATAAGTAGCACTCAGGTAGGTTTCAAGTAAAACTTATTTTTCATCTTATTATTTACTTAGTTTCTCTAAATACTTACAGTGCAAAAAGATGCACATGACATTACTATGTTAAAAACATATCTTTGTCTATAAAACTAGGAATTATACTATTTGGATTCTGTATATAAATTAGTTATGAAGACTCGTGGACTAAATTTCCATAAGCATGATAGAAGGTACATGACAAACATTTGAAACATATTGTCTTTTTGGTCAAACTCATCAGTGTATAAAGAATAATGCCATTGTCAAGAACATAAAATGGAAGATGATTAATTTAAAACATTATTTAGACACATTTTAATGATTTGTCCCTAGTATTTCTCAGCATATATTAAACTTATCCTCATACATACTAAATATATTTTATGTAATTCTTATACTGTTTATATGGACTGAAAAAGTGACATGCTCAAAGGGCTGAAAATTTTTTAAATAATTACATGCATTTTTTACTTATGAGGAAAACTATATTTTCTCCTAAAGTAAAAGGGAGGTGATAATACTTACATGGTATCAACATCCAGTCTAATAATGCAGTCTTGGAATTCAAAAAGCACATCACTAAATTTTCAAATGGCCTGAATGTTTATATTATGTATGTATATATATTATATAATATACATACATATGCACACTTGTTATTTCAATTCAGGACTTCAACAAGAGTACATTTATGGCAGCATTTAATGGAAGTCTTTAAACAGAATTTGGCTCTGTTGAATGAATCCATTTACAGAGCCATTCAGAAGAGTACTTTTGTTATAGTTTCCCACCAGGTTTTCACTCCATGAATTGCAGTAATAAAAGGCAATCCACCAACACTTAAATTATTTCCAAATCTAACACAAAGAATTCTCCAGATTTACCACTTCCAAATCCTGATAATTTGATTTTATGTTGCACACAAGAGAAACTAACACTGTTATACAGTAGTATCTTTGTCAATATGGTAAGTGTTTCTATGTGAAATGTAGAGGAAAACACTGATAATGAATGAAAGACACACAAATATCAGAGCACCAAGTTAAGGGACTGAGTCTTGGTTTCAGCTCAGGTCATAATCTCATGGCTCATGAATTCAAGCCCCATCTTGGGCTCTGTGGGGATTCTCTGTCCCTCTCTTTCTTCTCCTTCCCCACTCATGCCCCCTCCCTGCAAAAATAAATAAATATTTAAAATTATAAAAGAAACGCACATCAGTAAAAGAAAAACCATCCATAAAGAACTGCAAAATATTGATGATTTCATATTAAATATTTGCATTCATGTGTGCATTTTCACACCCTCTGAAAGTTTTTAAAATTATAGTAAGAGGTAGAAAAATATTAATGTGCAGGACAGATACTCTGAAGGACAAATAGTAATGAATTAGTAATACTGGCAAATTTTTAGAGGATGGAAATAAGCAAAATGAGACAAATTACCCCACAAAATCTAGAACTCAAGAGGGCTCATGGATAGGAAGTCTAGTGTCAGATAAATCAGAGTGAGTAAAATAGTATAGGCAAGAATATGGCTGAAGACCAGTTAGAGTCCTCATATTCAGACTCCATCCTCCTCATACTAGAAAGGAAAAGGATTTTTCCCAAGAAATTGGACAGAAAAGCCTCCCACTCAGCTCATAGCACCATGGAAAGCTAGTCAATTCACATATTGCTCCATACATTATTCTGTATTGCTCACCTGTGTGGAATTCTGACAGTCAAGTTTACACAAGTGCTTGTGCACATCCACTCATGCATAAACACACATCTAGGAAAAGATTGGAGGACACTACCCACCCCTCCCCCCACCAAATCCTTGGAGAATCTGAACTGCCATTGAGAAAAAAAAATTGTAACTATTGGAATTTGGGGCCTCCTTTAATAATAAAGGCCACTCACTACCCCATCACATTACTGACACCAGTCATTCTAGTTCCCAATATTAAACATAAACTTCCCAATCTCCTGCTCATGAATTTCCTTAAATGTGCACAGAGAGCAGTGCATCATCAAACGTTACAGTAAAGACCGTTACCTGAAAAAGAGACCACAGCAAACAATAACACAGATTATCTGGTGGAAATGTAGACAATTCAGGATGCAAGTAAAATAAAAAAAAAAAAAAGAAAGCAAGAAAAAGAAAAAGAAAAAGAAAAAAATGCCTACATGAAATAAGAATGTAAACCTATTTTTAATTTTTAAAAAGAAATATTAGGGGCACCTGGGTGGCTCAGTCGGTTAGGTGTCCGACTTCAGCTTAGGTCATGATCTCACAGTTCGTAGGTTCAAGCCCCGCATGGGGTTCTGTGCTGACAGCTCAGAGCCTGGAGCCTGCTTCAAATTCTGTGTGTGTGTCTCTCTCTCTCCCTCTCTCTCTCTCTTAAGAATAAATTTAAAAAAAAATTAAAAAATTAAAGAAAAGTATTAAAAAGACACTTGCAAAATTCAAATAAGATAGAAACAGGGGGTAGCAAATGAAATTAAGAAGACTTGTCTCTCCTAAAAAGTTGAATAAAATGTCAAAAAATGAAGATTATAAATGTAAAAACCAGAAGGTAAAGGATCTATTCATAAAATTCCAAAAACCAAAATTTGAAGCGAGAGGATAACAAATGGTCAGATAACTAATTTAATAATATTTTTGTCAGGTAAAAGCATAAGTTTCAAAACTCAAATAGCAGAAGTTCCCAGTTTATTGAAAGAAAATTGACATAAACTGAGGACTGGTATAATGGGGGCACTGCCCAGAACAGTCCTCCCTTCGAGATTGCATTATATATTCTCCCAATGGCTCAAAGCCTTGACAGCTGACAGCTTATAGAAGTCCAATTTTTGGCATTTGTCCTTGGCAGTGACCAAAGTATGTCACCTTATCACCTTACTACTTCCAACTTATTCTACTTCCTAGGGAAGCTTGCATTCAATTATGGACAATATAAGGCTTATAAAAATGTGGTCCTATTGCCATATCTTGGAACAACTAAACAGGTCCAATTGCCTTAAAGAGAACTTTCTTTTTATTTTTCTTCCTTCTTTCCTTCCCCAACAGTTTTTGAACCGGAAAATATTCTTCAACATATTTTTGCATGCAAATCTTCCTCTCAGAGTTCACTTCCTAGAAAATTCATCTCGTGACAATCATCACCTGATTTTAACAACAAATGATAGCTATCTTGGTATCTGTAAGGCCAAATATGTGACTTCAACAATTAAAAAAGAAAGATCAAACTTCTTAACCCTAGAAACTAGAAAATAGCCCAAACAAAAATGCCCCCAAAATCCCTAAGTGAAAATTATTTTCAAGCTAGAAATTTTCAGCTTATATATCAACCCAGTGAATGAATAGAGTAAACATATTTTTAAACAACATCCAAAAATTGACCTTCCATACGTTCTTAATAGGAATTATGCATGTACATTCACACATACACATAAATACAAAATAAAGAAGATAGAAAATCAAGATAACAAAGAATATAGTAGAGTAGAAAATGAATTCTTATATTCAGTGTTTTTCCCTGGAGGGTAATTGCTGAATTTTGAGCAATATAAGGCTTGAAAGTATGACCTCAAGTAGGAAACAAAACAAAGCAAGACAAACAAAACCAAGCAGAACTCAATAGCTAAGTAGCTCTCAGAAATGCTTTTTAGTATGAGAATGAAGAAAAGACTCAGAGGGGGAGAAAATATTTGTAGGCCAAATTCTAACAGAGAATGGTATCCACAATATAAATATAAAGAACATTCTGACATCAATGTTAAGGAAACAGTTTTTTGTTTGTCTATGTCTAAAAAATAGGCAAAAGAAAAAGACACTTCACCAAAGAGGATATAAGGATAGCAAGTAAGCACATAAACAGTTGTTCAGAAAGATAAAAGGATGATAAGCATATGAAAATATTCTCCACATCATATGTCATCAGGGAAATGCAATAGCAACAATGCGATACCAGTACATATCTAGTATAATTGCCCAAACCAGAACAGTGACCGCACCAAATACTGGTGAGGATGTGGAGCAATAGAAACTCTCATTCATTGATGGTAAAATATGCTTTTAACATAAGATCCAGCAATCATACTCCTTTGGATATCTACCTAAAGGAGTTGAAAATATATGTCCACACAAAACCTGCACATAGGGGTTTACATAGCTTTATTCATAACTGACAATACCTGGAAGCAATCAGATGCCCCTCAATATGTGAATGGATAAATAAACTGTAGTTCATCCAGACAATGGTATATTATTCAGTGCTGAAAAGAAATGAGCTAACAAGCCCTGAAAAACAATGGGGGAAACTCTCTACTACTTCCTGTTACATAACAATGCATACTACTAAGTGAAATGAATCAATCTGCAAAGTTTACCTGCTGTAGGATTCCAACTCTATGACTTTCTGGGGAAAAAACAAAACAAAACACTATAGAGACAATTAAAGATCAAAGTTTGCCAGAGGTTGGAGTTTAGGGGAGAGGCAAATAGGCAGAGCACGGAAGATTTTTAGGACAGTGAATAGTCTGTATGATACTGTGATGATGGAAACATGTCATTATACATTTGCCCAAGCCTATAGAATGTACAACCCCAAAAGTAAACCAGAAGGTAAACTGTGGACTTTGGGTGAGAATGATATATATCAATGTAAACTCATCAGTTGTAACACATGAACCTCTCTAGTGAGGGATGTTGATAATGGGTAATGCTATGTCTGCTTTGTGGAAGGGAGTATTGGGGAAATCTCTGTACTTTCCTCTCAATCTTTGTAAATTAGACAGTGATAAAAAATAATCTTTAGAAAAAAGTTTTTAACATAATTAGACATTGGGTATATGCAAGTTAAAATCACAAAATACTGCTACATACCTGTTAAAATGGCTATAATCAAACTACTGGCCATATTATATCATGTGAGGATGTGGTGCAGCTCTGATCCTCACATATCTCTGGCATGTAGTTGGACAGAAAAAAATCCTATTATGTACTCCTTATAAGACATGGCACCTAAGCACCTAAGTATAAGAAAACTGAAAATAAGAAAACCTAGAAAATTATTCATCATTAAACACTAATGACAAGAAAGCTGGTGTATCTTTTTAAATATCACGTACAGTAGATGACATAAATAGAAACAAAGAGGGAAATTTCTTAAGAATAAAACTTCAACTAGAAGTTATAATCTGCATACTACTCATAACTTCAAAACATGTGAATAAAAATAAACAAAAATAAAATAAGAATATACATACTTAGAACAATATTGGTGAAATTTAAGAATCTTGTGAGTTTCTGCTTGGTCAAGCCGACAAAAAGATCAATAAAAAATCAGATGTGTATGACAGAGTAGACAAATTTGTCTTGATTGATACACATTCAGCACTACATGGAATGAAAAAAAAAATAGACACTGTTTTCAAGTTTACCTAGACCATTTACAACACAAGATAGAAAACAAGTCTGAGCAAAATACCAAGTATGGTAATCAACTAGAAACTCTTGTCCATCCACAGTGGAATTGAGTTAGTTGCCATTAATAGAGAAATAACATGGCAACTCACAAATGTTTGTAATGAAACACACCGCAAAATCATCCACGGGACTAAAAGGAACTCACAATGAGGAATAGAAAATATTTTGAACTGAATAATAAAAATACAGTATTTAAAATTTTATTTGTGACCAAAAGAAAATTGATAGCATTGAAGGATTATAATAGAAAAG
This sequence comes from Crocuta crocuta, assembly GCF_008692635.1. NCBI lineage: Eukaryota > Metazoa > Chordata > Mammalia > Carnivora > Hyaenidae > Crocuta > Crocuta crocuta. The sequence goes on from NW_027532599.1 coordinate 4,954,028, forward strand.
AGAGACCAAAAAATAATTGCTATATACTCACATCTTAAGCTGTTGCATACATTAAATAGAAAAAAGTATGGGAAAATAGACATAGAAATATGTTCATAACCTTCTTACTCCTGATAACCATTAATAAAAATACAACCAAATGTTCATCAACAATATATAATAAATTGTGGCATATTCTTATAATGAATTATAGAGAGAAATGAGAATTAACATCCTGCTGCTATCTACAAAAACTGCATTAATCAAACAAACATAATGGTGACTCAAACACAAAAATCTACTCCAATTGTTCTATTGTTCAACTTGTATATGTTCTATGTTCAACTTGTATAATATTCTACATAGCCAAACTAACATACGGCGACTAAAGTTAATGTATTAATGAGCTTTTCAGGCATAGGAAGCTGGGCCTCGATTAATTTGGAAATGCTATAATTCTTGATCTCTGTTTATGTGGAATATGTGTGACTTTGTGCAATTAGTTTATTTGTGCACTCTTTGCATATGTTGTACTTCAAAGCACTGTATGCATTACATTCAATCAAAATGTTTACTTTAAAGGCAAAATCAAATCAATGTTTGTCACTAGTCATTTTTTAAAGATTTATTTATTTTGAGGTGCAGGGGAGAGGGGCCTAGAGAGAGGGAGACAGAGAATCCTGGGCTGTCAGCGCAGAGCTGGACGTGGGGCTCGATACATGATCTGTGAGATTATGGCCTGAGCCTAAACCAAGAGGTGAATGCTCAACTGACTGAGCCACCCAGGAGCCCCTGTTTGTCACTATTCTTAGGGATAAAGCCTTGTTGCTTTGAGGTACACTTCAAGATCTCCCCAAAGTGGATTTTGCATATGTTACATGCAGGCATACCTTGGAGATATTGTCAGGTTTGATGCCAACACACCGCAATAAGGTAAATATCACAATAAGGCAAGTTAAATTAATTTTTGTTTTCTCAGTATATGTAAAAGTTATGTTTGTACTATACTGTACTCTATTAAATGTGCAATATAATTGTGTCTAAAAAAGGTACATACATTCATTAAAATGCTATTGCTCAAAATGCTAACCATCACCTCGGCTTTCAGGGAGTAAGAATCACTGATTGCAGATCACATTTCAAATATAATATGAATGAAAATGTATAATGCAAGAATAGCCAAAATGTGGCACAGAAACATAAAGTGAGCAAATGCTGTTGGAAAAATGGCACCAATAGACCTGTTTGACACCGGGTCACCACAAACCTTTGATTTGTAAAAAAAACACAGTATCTGTGAAGCCCAGTAAAGGGAAGCATGGTGAAATTTTGAGGCAAACAATGTGAAACAGACCTTCCAAAATCTGGAGGAAATCTCCTTGGCTATCTTTGGATAATATGAAAAATGGAAAGAAACTTCTTTGTGTTATATAGTCTATTCATGTAGTGCACAAAAAAATGATGACTCTATATGTTAATGTATTTCATCAGAACCAAATTACCGATGATACCGAAAGTCATATCCAAAACTACTGGTTAAATTGATTAATCCTGGTAATGTGGAAGAGATACATACAATTTTTAAGATTCTTCTTGTTTCTCTCCCACTATAAGAATCAGCACTGTTTTGAGGGTTGGAAACCAGTTAACAGTTCTCTAACATTGTGTTCCCCCACAAAAGTATAAACTATTTCTCTGTATCAGAGTAAACACTCTTTCAAGGGCCACACAACAGGCTATTTCAGCACTGTCTATGCTTTTTACAGCCTTGCCAGTCAAGTAAGTGGAGCATGCTGTTTGCACCGGCCTGGTCTCTCACAGGGAGGGTGGTTTCCAGTTGATGTGTTTGATTGCTTTTCTGTATACAATTTAAACCCTGGAATTTTGTAGCTTTTAAACAGCAACCTAAGGTAGATTATGTCTTCCCCAGTAAGACTGCCAATTTTAGTCTTTTTGAGAGGAGAAGAGATAAGAGATAGGGGTGAGAACCAGGGGAAATCATCAAAAGAATGTAAAGAGAGCCAGGGCACAGAAGGAAGAGTGGAAAATAGAGATCACAGGAGAAACACTCTTGTTATGCATCAGCTGTTTCCAGAGTGGGTAAGTATGTTTTCGGCTTCAAATCCTATGTTGAATCAAATCCTCTTCCTAGAGCTCTGTTTCCTGCTGCTGATACACTTGTTCCACAATCCTGTTCCTGCTGAGTGAGTTTTGCATTTTTATAAGGTCTGATTATAAAATAAGTGACCTTAAATCCATTGCCACCAAGGGATTTCTGCTAATGGGTTTAGTCTGAATTATAGTAGTAGTAAGATAAATATGTCCACTCAACCATGTGTTTATACCTTCCTCCACCTCATTTTACATCTTATTGATAAAATTGAATTAAATTGTCAAGATTCACAGTAAATGATCTGGTACTCAGGCTTCTCTAGTCCTAAATGTGAATACCCCAAATTTCAGAGGCATGCTATTTTTCTGACCAAATGACAATACGTTCAGAAAATGTGAAATTATGTTTGCCTTAACTGTTCAGATAAATTAACTTAACGCTTTTTATTGTTGATACGGCTTCTTAAATCTGCTTCTTATTTCTACAGAAGGTGTCACCTGTCAAGGTGATATAGTCACAGGGATGCTAATTGTACAATAATTCAGAGACTGAGGAAAACAAATGATGCACCATTGGTGGGTTTTCAGGTAGGTAATAAAAACAATTTGGACAGCGTTTTCAATGGTAGCCACACCCACCAATCTTTTCCACAACTAGCTAATGGTAACACTATTCTTGTTTTTGTTTGTTTGTTTTCTGCAGTATATTGCTTTTCACAGATACTTACTTCAATTTAAACGAGTCCTGCTAGATTATTACCAAGACAACCTTTATGAAAAGCGAACAGACTATCCCAATATGCCTTCCTTTCCTCATGTCACTAGGTAAAATCTCATACTGCACATTGCACACTGAATGGGTTTCCTAACTTTCTAAACTTAACATCTTAATTTATGAAAAATCCTTTCCTCAAAATTTGTTAGTATTTCATATTCTTCCCAAGACACTGTTTATATCTCTCAATCATATTATAGGACTTTCATGATCTGTTTCTTTCTATATTTTATTATGATTTTCATCACCTGCTGCAAAGCCCCCACTACCACATTCCAGACCTTTTCACCGGTTCCCATTCCTCCATGGTCTTGAAGATGGTACAACTTCAGCTTTTTTACCTGGTGAATTCCCCTGAATGCTTGTAAAGACTTGGCTCAGGTGTATCCTGTCATATAAACAAAGCCCTAATATTTTTATTTAACATTTATATCTGCAGCCACCATTACATTGTTTTCATTTGTTTGCAGTCTTTCATTTCTTCAATATCCTGTAATGCCTTCTGTGTCATAAATATAAACTGTGAGTAACCACTTCTCAAATCTCCTAATTGTTCCATTGGCACATTTATGTGAGCTTATTCCAATACCGTGTCTTCATGACAAGTATTTTTATCTAGTAGAATAAGGTTTCTACCTTTGGTGTTCTTCATTATTTCCATGGTTCTTCTTAGGGGACCCTTTGCATTTCTACGTACGTTTTAGGAACAGCCATTCAAGTATCCTATCCTATAAGCTCATGTGTTCTTTGTAATTACACTGAATCTATACATCAAGTTGAAGAAAATTAACATCTTTTTAGTACTGCACATTTCAAATCATTAACGTAGAAAACTTACCTCCTGGGGCACCTGGGTGGCTCAGTCGATCTGACTCTTGGTTTTGGCATAGGTCATGATACCGCGGTTTGTGAGTTTGAGCCCTGCATCAGGCTCTGTGCTGTCAATGCAAAACCTGCTTGGGATTCTCTCTCTCTGTCTCTCTGTCTCTCTCTCTCCCTGCCTCCAACCCCCGCTCTCTCACTCTGTTTCTCTCAAAATAAATAAATAAACTTAAATATATATGTTCATATATATATATTCATATATTTTCACATATATGTATATATTAAAATGTACCTCCTTATTTGGAAACTATTATTCCTATTAATAATTCTATTTATGGAGTACCTGGGTGGCTCATGCAGTGGAGCATCTATCTGAATTCAGCTCATCATGATCTCACAGTTGGTGGGTTTGAGCCCCACGTTGGTCTTTGTGCTGATAGCTCAGAGCCTGGAGCCTGCTTCAGATTCTATGTCTCCCTTTCTCTCCCCCTCCCCCCATTCGTACTCTCTCTCTCTCATAAATAAATAAACATTAAAACATAAATTTAAAAAATAATTGTATTAATGAATTAGATTTTTTGTTGTTTCTAGCACTGTACTTGCTTTAAAATCTCTTACATTATGAGAGCTACATCAACTTTTATTTAGTGTGGGTTTGATATAACTTTTCAATCATTTTTCAAAAAAATTTTCAGTATTCTTATTTTTAAAATCTGATTCATAGAACCAGAAGGTTGTTTAATGTACTATGAAAATTTTGTCTTTCAGCCAACTACTTAACATTTATGCTTGATTTGTACCTTTGATATATTTACATTTAAATCTACCATTTAAGTATTTTATTTATATTATTCCTTTCTGCATTATATACCTTTCTTTCATTTCTTTTGCTGTTGACTACTTTGTTATTCCATCCTACTCTATAGTTCCTTTGATTAATGGGTATTTAGTGAATACCATGTGCTTACTTTATTTCCTGAAATATAATGTAAATTAGTAATTTTACCACTTCTGTAAAATTCTAAAAATATTAGAATATTTTTTACTTAAGTATCTTCCTTCAACTAATGCACTACATTTTTTTTTTACAGCAAAAAACAGATAACATTAAATTTACCATTGTAACCATTTTGAAGTGTAGAGTTCAGTGGTGATGACATTGGCGTGCTCCAGATGACTTGAACATTTGTATCCGGCACCACTGACACTCCATACACAAAACACTTCCCACAATTTCCCACCCTCCTTCTTCCAGTCCTTGGAAAATACCTTCCTACTTTCTGTTTCTGTGATTTTAATTACTTTAGGTACTTCATACTATATTTGTCTATTTGTGACTGGCTTATTGCACAATGCTTGCCCTCTGGGTATGCGTATGCATCTAGAAGTGAAACCACTGAATCATAGGGTAGTTCTATTTTCAATTTTGTTTCTTACTATTTTCCGTAATGGGTGCACCATTTTACATTCCCTCTAAAAGTGTGTAGTGTCCCAACTTCTCTGCATCTTCCTCAGTACTATATTTTCTGTTCTTTTCATAGTGGCCATTCTGACGATGCGAGGTGATATTTCATTTGCATTTGATTTTGATTTTCCTACAATAACTGATGTTAAATGCTTTTGTGTGTGCATATAGGCTATTTGGGTCTTTGGGAAAATGTTTATTCAAGTCATTTTCTAGTTGCATTATTTGTTCATTTGTTCTTTAATTGTAGAAATTCCTTTTATATGCTGGATATTAATCCCTTATCAGATATTTGATTTGCAATTATTTTCTCCCATTTCATAGACTGCTTTTCACCCTGCTGATTGTTTCATTTGCTGCACAGAGTTCTTAAGCTTGATATAGTCTTTTGTCCATTTTTGCTTTTGTTGCTTGTGATTGTGGTGTCCTATCCAAGAAATCATTGCCACATCTAATGCTCTGAAGCATTTCTTCTGTTTTTTTTTTTTTTTTTAATGAATTTAATATTTTAGTCTTCCATTTAGGTCTCTATCCCTACTGAGATAATTTTTGTACACGGTGTAAGGTAACATTTCACCTTCATTCTTTTGCAGATGAATATCCAGTTTGCTCGATATTGTTTGTTGAAGACACTATTTCTTCCCTCTTGTAGTATTAACAACCTTGCAAAAATCATTTCACCATATATGGGTGTATTTCTGGGCTCTCTATTCTGTTCTATTGGTATATATCTCTATCATTATGCCAGTACCTATGCACTACATTTGACATATTTTTTCTATATATGTTTTGTTTTGTTTTGTTTAAGGAGCTTCACACCCAGCTTGGAGCCCAATGTGGGGCTTGAACTCATGACCCTGAGATCAAGACCTGAGCTGAGATCAAGAGTCAATGCTTACTTGACTGAGCCACCCAGGAGCTTCTCTATATATGTTTTATATCCACAATAAGTTGTGGTTTTAATTATTATGTTGGTTTTTGTTGTCATTTGATGCAATCAATATTTGTTAATATGCAGCCTCTTAATTTATGCTTTTTCTGCTTTTCATGTCTTCCTCTCACATTTAAGATTCTATCTGGTTCATTTTCCTTGCACCTAAAAAAATTGTTTGTTATTTTCTCTAACATAAATCTCCTTAAAAAGTCAACTATTTTTATTTCTTGGAAATGTCTTCTTTTAAAGCATTTCCCCAACAGTTTTGAATTCTATATTAACAGTTATTTCTTTCATTATTCTGAAAATTTCATTAACTGTTCTGGCTTCCATTATTTCCGCCTAGAAGTCAGATATCAGCCTTACCATTGGCCCTGGTTATACCATTTATTTTCTTCTACAATATGTGATGTATATTTACCAATCTTAATAATTTAATTTCTCTTTTTCCCCTGTGGTTCTAATGTGATGTTCCAAGATATGATCCTTCTTTTCTTTTAATCATCTGCTTGAGATTTATAGTAATTCCTGACTCTGTAGCTTGAAAATTTCCAACTACTCTTATTTTTCATATATAACTTCTTTCCCATTCTCTGGCAACTCCTATTGTGATACCACAGATATGTTAGGCTGAATTGTAAAGTCTATCCTTCCACATCTAGAGATTTCACTGCTGATACTTTCTTCTTATCTGTCTTCCAGGTGACTTATTATCTATTCAATTGTATGTTGTTTCATATGTCATTTTTCCTCTTTTGCTTATATTTTTCATCTCCAAAAATTCTGATTCTTTATTGTGATATGCAGTCATTGCCAAAATATTCCCTGACAATTCCTTGAACGTATCAACTAAAAATATGATTATTTAAAAATCTATGTCTAATAACTGTATCACCTGCTCTTCCATGTGTACCTTTTATCTGATTTTCATTCTTTTTATAATTCCATATTTTCATCACATAACTTTGCTTATTTTTAACAGTTGCCAGCTATTCAGTATGATATACCAGGGAGCTACTTTGAGGGATGCCATCTCCCTCCAACAGTGGTTTCTTTTGTTTTGGATAGGAAGCTGTGCTAGAGTTGGTTCACTTTCAATCAATAAATGATTGAGTGAATTTAAGCTGGGGGCTTCATGACTTGCTGAAGTGGAATGTTTACAATTCATCTCACTACTAGGTTGTGCCCCTGTAAAGTCCCAACTAAAATCATGTGTGTTTGCCAGTTCCTGCCTTTTCTGGCATCCTGTGATCTTGTTTTTTTTTTTTTTTTTTTTTTTTTTTTTTTTTTTCTTTCTTTCTTTTTTTTCCTTTTTAAAATCTTCCCAGCCTATGAGACTGTTTAAAGTTAATTCAACTTCTCTAATAAAGGAATTTTGAATCCTATAGTACTATGGAGGGTAGAAAACACCATTTCTGAGCTCCTCACTCTTAGTACACCTTCACTCTTGGATGTGAGCCGGGCAAATTCTTTCAGCCTTGGAATCGTTCCCGTTGTCTTTTTGTTGTTGTTGTTGTTGTTCAAAGAGCTCATGCCCCCATGCATGCAAGCACAGACACCCCCCCACACACACACACACACTCACACCTTGTTCAGCTTAGTCTGTTGTCATGAGTGAGAGGATTGGTAAAACAGCAAAGTCCAACATTGCCAGAAGTGAAAATCTTCTAAAGGTCTTAATGTGGTACTCCACTGTTTTCTTGTTAACTTTCACTGAGGACGAGTGTCTTTTTTTTTTTTTTAATCAACTTATATTTTACTTAATTAATTGTTAGCCAGTCTTCAGTGAGGACTCTTCAGGGAGAACATATAATGGGGCATGGTTTTGAAGTTTCAGCGTATTTTTTTTTCCTGTCACATCTCTCAGAAGGCTTTCAGGTATCAAAAACACAACATGGAGACTTTGTTTCCTTGCCCTTTCCTGATGTGGTAGTATTTCTATAACCTTTTTAGAATGGGGATAGAGATCTCTGAGTTTCTCAGTTTTCTCAAGGGTCTAAGTTTCTATTACCCATTAAAACTGTAATGCATTGTAATAGAGCAGTGTTGGGAGATGTACTATGAGTTCATATAACCTGAACTTGATTAAGCTTAATAGTTTTGGCTTTGACAGGCTGTTTCCTGATCCATGGCAGCTGTCCATACTCCACCACCTGTGAAATTAAAACTTAGAGAACTCTAGCATCAGGAAGCTAATTTGTAATTCTACACAGTGAACTGCTATTGCTGTAATAACAAGAAGAAATTTTTTTAAAAAAACAATCTCTTAACATGTTAATTCTGGTATGAAAATGCAACATCTTGGGAGAAGGAGCTATTACCTATGTAAGCCTTTTGTTCTCTCCTTGAATGTAGCATTCCTTTTTTTTCCTGCTCATTTTAAAATTTTCAGTCTTGTCAATTCTAAGTACTTGGCATTTCTTAATAGATAGTCTCCTTTACCTCTTTTTTCAATATTTAAAACTTCTTGGTGTTTCTTTCCATTCATCTCTATCTCCTAGTAATCCTTTCCTGAATTGAATATGCACTTGCCATGTAAAGAATTGTGATGGCACCCAATTTTTCTCTGAGCAGAACTCCATGTTTAAAAAAACAACAAAAAAAAAAACAAAAAACAAAAGCAACAGCTATCTAAGCAATATTTATGTGTATGCATGCCGCTCTACTTTTATCTCTGTGCCTTTCAACCCCAGTAAGAACTCAAGGTTTGCTTTCAACCTTAGTAAGATCTCAAGGTTTGCTTAGCTCTCAGGGGCTAGAACTGGTGCTTCTCAAGTTTCTTTTTCAGGGACCCAATGGAAAATAATATATTCCTTCTCCAGTGCACATCCAAATAACCTCACCTCCTCTTAGTTTTTGAAATACTGCAAATGCAATACATCTCCCTTTCTGGCACTACCTTTCCTATTTTATGTGGGTAAGTTTCCTTCATCTGAATTAATATGCTGGTCACTCAGTCCTAGATGAGAAACATGATCAAGTGGAAGTGTCCCTGGAAGAGCAAACTCTATCCTTTTCATTCGTTCAAAACCTGCATGTTACTTCTCCTTCTAGTCTAAGGTGAGCTTGGTCTCATACCAAAAGTGTTCCTTTATCCTGCATAAAATCAGCTCTTGCTTGCTACACTTTGCTTAACAGGCTGATAAATACATTTGTGAAATGTGGTCTTGAATAAGATAAGACTTAATTGACTAAGACCATGACTGCAAACATTAAAAAGCATTCTTTCCAACATGCACTAGCCACTAATTTACATGCTACATTTGCTTATGGGTTGAGCATATCACCGCTAGAGGACCATGTACATGCATTTGAACTGATCGTTTTCCTCATGGGGATTGAAATTAAGAACTGTAATTGTACTTCCATTTGTATTGCCCTGAATGAACTTGCCTCACACGTTAGCCCTTGTATCGAAATACTTCTTTTTCTGCAAAATGTGATAAAATGTTACAGGCATAACTGGTGTAAACAAATTTAAACCAAGATTCTGAATCTTTGAATTAAATGTTGCTATTCAGCTAGCCACACAGCACCATAGAAAATGGAGACAAATGTATAATTCTGTCCAATTTAAAATAATACAAATGCAACTTAAAATAATGTATAGTTCAAAACATAGAATTCACTACATTTAGAGTTTCCAAAATTTAGAACTTAGAGAACCCAAATTTTCGAAACAAGAAACATATTTTATTAACAATTATTATTTATTCACTTATGTTAAGCATACAATATTAAGTATATGCCCTGAAAATAACAGTTATATTTTCTTTGTTTATTTTTAATTTACTTAGTTTCTTTCCTTGGCAACTTGAATGTGTTAATAACACTCACACAGAAAGATACAATCTATGTGGAACTAAATGAATAGTCATATAAAAATATTCACTAGGGCTGACTTACAGCAATTTGAGAGTTTATTGTCCTTTCCTCGTTCTCTTTTCATGTGTATATTGTGCTATTACATACCAAACAGATTCTAGATAGGCATATTAAATACTAGAAACCAAGATAATATTAGTAATTTATTCCTGGTAACCAGTTTCACATAATTGCTGACTTTCGCTGACTGTAGACTGACTGATACATGTTTTACTTTATTAGTAGTATGTACAGATTGAAAACCTACTTAGCAGAAGTAGGCTTTCCCTTGCTGAGAATGGTGATTTAATTTACACTAGAAGGCTTTGTCTTTTTGGTGGAAAGTGCATCATTTAATTTTCCTGTAAAGAGCAACTTGTGAAACCCTGTTTATGGACACCATACATGTAAATTCTTCAAATGATATGTGCATTGTATCAGAGAGAGCTCCCTGGCTGGCTGCCCTGAACTAAGTACTGCTACCCTAACATTATCTTCCAGATTGGTCTTCGGGCAAGATGACCCTATATTAATAACTCAACAATTCCACAATTCTGTATTTGCTTTCTGTTTCATGAACCCAGCTGGTTGTTAGAAGTTGAAATGAATCATTTTGCCTAAATAAACATCAGTCTTGACAATCTGTTTGATGATATTCACCCTTGAATCCCACTATACCTTGTAAATTGGAGAGGGTTGATTCATTCCTACAGAAAAGAGGGAAGGAAGAGGATGACCACTTGCTGCACAGAAAAATATTTCTAATCAAAGCCCAAAGGTGATGCTACTGCTATACTTTTAGAAACACTTAGTTTAGGGGCGTCTGGGTGGCTCAGTTGGTTAGGTGTCCGACTTAGGCTCAGGTCATGATATCATGGTTCATGGGTTAGAGCCCCACGTCCAGCTCTGTGCTGACAGCTCAGAGCCTGGAGCCTGCTTCGGATTCTCTGTCTCCGTCTCCCTGCCCCTCCCCCACTCAAGCTCTGTTTCTCTCTGTCTCAAAAATAAATAAACATAAAAAGTTTTAAAGATGAAACAGTTTGTCTATTTATTTATTATAGGATTTCTGATATTTTCTATGCATTACTATATACATTGATGAAAAAATATATCTCTGAGTGGAGACACTCTTGTGAGGAATGAGATAAATTAAGGGAAGTATCCTTTTTTAAATTTTTTGAAAATGTTTTTACTTATTTCTGAGAGAAAGAAAGACAGCATGAGCAGGGGAAGGTCAGAGAGTGAGGGAGATACAGAATCTGAAGCAGGATCCAGGGTCTGAGCTAGCTGTCATCACAGAGCCTGACGCGGAGCTTGAACTCACAAACTGTGAGATCATGACCTGAGCCGAAGTCAGATGTCCCAAGGATTCTAAATAAAACAGGAACTGGGACTTAATGGTTCTGAAAACCCCAGCCTCTCCAGAAAGCAAAACGAAAAAAAAAAAGGCTAAAATTGATGAATGCCTTAAGAGCAAGGATCAAATCCAAAATTGCTAGTAGGAGAATAGGAGAATGTTGTCTAAAAGGGAACTTAGTATGACCATAAAGTATTTTTTAAATTCTTCAGAATGATCAAATGAGAATAGTAATGATCCACGTAAAAGGTTCTTTAAGAACATGAAGGGTATGCCTCACCAATCCCCTCAAAACACCCACTTGAGAAAGGTTTATCTTGAGGAGTGTTGTGAGTATGACTTTTGTATAGTGGAATAAACCCCAGGAAATTTTTCTGAAAACTCACTAAGTTCTTTTTTTTAAGTTTATTGATTTTGAGAGACAGCAAGCAGGGAAGGGCCAGAGAGAGAGAAAGAGAGAGAAACCCAAGTAGGCTCCATGCTCTCAGTGTAGAGCCAGACGTAGGACTCAAAGTCGCAAACCAGGAGATCGTGACCTGAACTGAAACCAAGATCAGATGGTTAACCAACTGAGTCACCCTGGTGCCCCTGAAATCTCACAAAGTTCTTAAAAGTGCTATATATAGCAGAAACGTTCCCAGCTTGTGCTGAGGAATGACAGTCAGTGTAGAATGAGGAGAAGCCTTTGGCCCTCCATGATTCTACATGCAGGAAGCAGGCTTGTCCCGTTACAGTGACAGGTACACGATAAGAGGAACTGTACTCAGTGTGTTATAGTTAAGGAGCTACAGCAGAGGAGGCCTATTCACCCCTGAAGAAGCCTGGATCTGAACCAGAAGGCAAGATTCTGAACTTTGAGTTGATGCTGTGATGAGAAGGTTCAGGAGACCTGAATTTGAGGGGTATATAGTTTTCATACGGAAGGAATGTGGGTCATTAGTGACCAGGAAGAGGACTATGGTTAGGTGGCTTCTAACATGGCTCCAGTGATCCTTGTATCTCGACATTCATGCCATTGTCTCACAGCATCTTCTAGAATGTGGACTGAACTTTTTGATTTGCTTCTATCCAATAAAATAAGACAGAAATAACGGATTTCAGTCTCAAGATTAGATTATCAGAGACTGTGGATTATGTCTTGGGCACTCTCTTGTTTTATGTTGAACTGCTTGCCTGGAAGAAGCCAGGTTCTCCACATGCAATCCTGTGGAAAGACTGATGTGGTGAAGGACAACAGTCACACGGATGAGCTTGCAGATGAATCCCATCTCTTTCCCCCCACTCAGATCTTTTGATAAGATCACGTGCAGCCCTTGTTGACAGCTTGAATGTAACCTCATGAAGACATTGATCCAGAGGCAGCCAGTTAAGCCAGACCTGATTTCTGACCCATAGAAATTGTGAGGATATAAATGTTTCCACTAAGGTTTGGAAAACTCATTATCTAGCAATAGATAACCAATGCATTATCTAAATCATTTTGTTTATTTATTTGTTCTTAATAATAAGCATGCATGTGCATGCACACACGTACACACACACTGAGAGACACTTATATTTGAAGAGTAGATCCTGAGTCTGATTTATCAATATTTGGTTTTTTTAAGGAAAATTAAATTTTATTTATTTTGAGAGAGAGGCAGAGACAGAGACAGAGAGAAACAGAGAGAAAACTCCATGCAGGCTTCTCACTGTCAGCACAGAGCCTGATGGTACTGGGGGACTCAAACCCATGAACTGTGAGGTCGTGACCGGAGCTAAAACAAAGAGTTGGATGCTCAACTGACCAAGTCACCCACACACCCCTTAAATGGAAATATATGGCTAAAAAGAGAAAAATCAAGGTTATTCATAAAAGGGTTTAATCATCGGTATATTTATTGCTGCACCATAATTATCACTGAATTGCTGCATTGCATTGTATATGGTGTGCTGCATATGTACTTGCAAGAAGAGGTGTTAGGATGAGTCCTCCACTAGCTGGTCTTAAATAAGAATTTACATTCAAGGTACCTCCTGAGTGCCCAAGTCAAGACGGGTGAAGAAGTCAAGGAAACAGAGCAGAGGATGCGAAATAGCTGAGCAAAATTTTGAATTGGCAAAGTCCCAACACAGGTACCCCCTGCTCACTGCACTTGCCAGCACAGCAGTTAAGTAGCTCAAGGGCAGTCCTCCTGGAAGAGAGTCACAGATAGATAATTAGCAGCAAAGCACTTAGAAATCACAGGATGGGTATTAAAAAAGAGTGAGAAGGATTGATTTGGATGTAGGTGGAGGATTGATATGTCCGTTTCACTTGACAGATAACAATAGAGAAAGTTCTTTTCCCTCCCTTAAAATTGCACTTAACTCTTCACTGTTTGTGCCCCTCCTCTTAGCAATGCAGCATCTTTCACTATTCAGATATAGATGAAAAAGATTGAAATACAAATATCCTTAAAGAAAGATAAGAAATCCACTAATGTATTCATTCAAATATTCAAATGAGCCTTCAACCAGTTTCTTTTAGACTCTTTTACAGACATAAAAGATGGAGACAGAGAGAAGCATTAAAAGATTATCACATCCAAGAGTATTGATGTCTTCATAATTCTCCTGGAGTCTTCTTGGTTTGAATTGCTATCAATTGTGGATATGGAAGTATTTTATTTGTGCAGTTTATTGTCCTTGATTTTTCATATAACAATAGGCAATTACTGTGCACTTTGTATTGAAACTCTTTGTTTATAAAAAATTCAGAGGAAGTTTAAAATGCAAACATAAATGGTCATATTATCCATAATTAAATAAGTAATTATAGTAACTACAAGATGGATTATATCCTTAACTTACTTTTGCAATTTAGACGTTAAATTCCATAAAAAGTCTTCATTTGTTGTTTTGTTTTTCAAAAAGTATTTATACTCTTTCAGACATGGAACTTCAGTAAACTAATTAATTGAACAAAATTATAGGTTATTTACAAAGTAGAACACACATCAAACTTGATACTAAATAGCATTTAGTTACACATTTAATATATTATATTAAATAATATATTCATATATTATGTTTCTTCCCAACTTCCAGATACCTTTTTCATTGGATAGGCTTCAGAAATATAAAATGATAGGCTCAGCTGTTATTATGGAAAAAAAAAAATATAATTGTTTCACTGTGTGCTCAGAATTTGTGTATTTTGTGTATTTGGATTTAGTAGAAATGAATTTATGATTTGGTAAGTTAAATAATTCAAATTATGGAGTTAGAGAAAAATATTAGAGAATTTTGTAATTCAATATATTTTGGGTGATAGAAACTGAAACTTACTCAAATTTGTTCAGATAAATGACTACTCAAAGTACATAAAAGATAATCTCATGGGCTTCAAAGTACCAGCTTCAGGGGCTCAGTCAGTTAAGTGTCCGATTATTGATTTTGGCTCAGGTCATGATCTGAAAGTCATGAGATGGAGCCCCAAGTCCATGCTGAGCATGGAGCCTGCTTGGGATTCTCTCTCTCTTTCTCTCTCTCTTTCTCTCTCTCTCTCTCTCTCTCACACACACACACACACTAAATAAATAAACTTAAAAATAAGTTCAAAGTACAAATTTCAGAGACAATAACTGGAAAGTCAGACACATAGTCTCAGGGTCTCCATGATCTCTCTCATCTTAATTCTCTCTTCATCAGTGTTGTATACTGTCCACTATTGTCTTTTGTTCTGTCTTTACATAATCAAAGTTAACCTCAAATAGTCATTACCGACCACCAGTAGTTTATGAATCAAGGTAAATATTGAAGGATGAGAAGCATTGTGTTTTGACCACGTGAATACCTGCATTTTGATTCTAATTCAGATGGATGGCCACCATTAATTGTATCAGGTAGGCTGGAGACATAGATTTGCTTCTATCACCTTAGTCCTACTTGAGTAATATTTCCTTTCCATATTTGAAATGTAAAAGATTGCCTTTCATGGGCGATCATATAAATGGGATGTTTCTGAGTCAGAGAGAACTGGAAAGCCCATCTAGCTATTGCATTCAAGGTAAGATTTAGAGAGCCAATTCTTTCTTCTGTAAAGGCTTGATTGCAATTCTCCCTAATGGCTTTTTTCTATATTTCAATTTTTAAATAATTTAGAAATACAGAGAATGATGAAAATATATTTTTAAGTAACAATGCTTTTATTTTATAAAAAATGTATTATAATAATTTTACTTCCTTCTTTCACCTTCAATTCCATCCAATAAGAGGTAACCTTGTTAAAAGGTGTCATTACAGACATTTGTTTATGTTATACTCACACATGCAAACACACACACATATACACACCACTACACACACACCGTTTAATATCAAATTATACTCTGTATTTTTGAAATATGATATATACATAGAACTATGTTATTCTTTTCATTGCCTCTGAGTGAGACATCACATGGATATAAAATACTTAATTTATACTCTAGTTAGAGATATTTATTTTGTTTTCTTATGGAAAAGAGAGATAAAATTATATATTTTTACATGTACATTTACCCCTAAGGTGATTGTTTTTATGCTAGTTTCCCAAAAGTAAGAGAAAAGAATTATGGATAATTCACACTTCTAATATTGTTAGGTAAAATGAATCTAAATGTACAAATTAATGTCTCAACCAACAATGAACATCAATTAGTGACAACTCCTCCATATTTTCACCAAAAATAGAAATTAAAAATTTCATGTTTTTCATACATTATAGGAAAAAGCTATATTTTGTGGAGTTTATTTCCTTTCAGTAGTGAAGTTGATTATATTTTTAAGGAGTATTTCTTTTATCTCATAAATTGCACAAATGCCCATGTGAGTGTTTCCACTGGATTATTTATCTTTTATTTATTGATATGAGAAGCTTTTGTCTCTAAAATGTAGTGAAAAAACTCAGAGTCTGTCATTTGTACTTTTAAAGTTATTGATGGTTATTTTTCCATATAGTTAATTTAGGAATGATTTTCAGATATAATTAGTACAATTTTGATAATAACTGCACAGTTACTTATTATTTTGGTAGAAAGTTAGTCTTGCATTTTTGTTTTCTAGAATAATTTTCATAATTTAGCAATTATCAGCACCTTTCAGGTTACATATAAAATCATTGAATGTTGGTGTTATATTAGTGTAGGATTTTTGGTAACCCTTATGTTTTCTCTCCTATTGAGTCACCATCAGTACATTCAATTTTTTAAAGCCTCTATTTCTTCTAGAATTTCAAATTTTGAGCCCTAAAATTATACATCTCTTTATAAATCATCCCACTACAGAAAATTATCAAAGCGATGCAAAATTGCTCAGTGAAGAGGCAGGGTTTACAGGGGAAATGGCTCTGGGGCAAAACAGTCAATACTTCATCATGAAAACATTTTTTAAAAAGACAAGAAGCTAATAAAAAAAGTGTAGCACAGTTTCAGACATGTTAGTTTGTTAAGAAATACATACACATAATACTACTATACATGGTATCTAACCTTGAATAAAAACTGACGTTTGCTTGTAGAAATGGGTTTCTGAAAACTTGTATCTTATGAGTGATGGTGAAGAGGTGGGAGAAGGCTTATCTGACATTCAGACAGAAAGTTCTAACAGTGCACGTGAATGGGTCTGAGTCAAAACACACACGCTGAACTGATGTATTTGGTAGATGTTTACGTGTGTGCTTGTGTGTGTGTGGTGGATTCTTATTTATCTCCATTCAACCAAGTGCAGTGTGTTGCATTTATTTAGTGGCCATGGATGAAATAATGCATAAACAAATACATTGCATTATTCTCAAATCATTCCCTAATACACCAGTTGTCTTGAACCAATTTACGTTTTCAAAAGAATCGTTGTAATAAAGCTGATTGTGTTTTTTCCCATGGTAGGTATAGAGGATACACGAAGGCATACCTGTGTTACCATTTTTCTTACTGTTATTAAAACATGAAACTTTTCAGCAAAAGGAAGATTTAGGAATGAGGATATATGATAGAAATGTTCACTGCTCAGTGGCTCATGAAGGCCTGTCATTGTGAAACAATGAAAATAAGCATGCAGGGCTTAAATAATCCTGAAATTATTTATGCTAAAGATATGAATTTATAAATAATCAAATGAATATAGGGCACCTGGGTGGCTCAGTCAGTTAAGTTCAACCTCCGGTCAGGTCATGATCTCACAATTCATGAGTTCTAGCCTTGTGTCAGGCTCTCTGCTGACAACTTAGAGCCTTGAACCTGCTTTGGATTCTGTGTCTCCCCCTCTCTCTGTCCTTCCCCTGCTCACACTGTCTCTCTTTGTCTCTCAAAAAAGGAATAAATGTTAAAAAAAAAAAAGAATCAAATGATGACATGTCTAATATTTTGATATGAAGCTTCTGTCATTAGTATTTTGAGTTCACTTGCCATGAATCTAAAAACAATTGACAAGGATCGCTTAGCAACCCAGAAAACGTATTTTCTGTCTCTCCCTTTCCCTGGATAACACTAAAGTGTTATTTGCCTTTGGAATGAACAAAATTGTTCCCTATACGATACATATTACAGCTTTTAAGATATTAATTTTACCTAGCAAAGACTACCACACAAGGGGATAGGAGTAGATATACTTTTTAATTTTCAACATATGCTTGTGTTTCTTTCAAAAATTTGGATGGTGTTGATAAGAGCTTATAAATATCTTTGTGCTATTGGAAAGTAAAACAACTGATAATTTGGGAGCTGGAATAGTTCAGTCTTAGATATGACAAAAGATATTTGATGGGAAAAAGAACCCATAATCAGGCCAACAAGGAAAAAAACTAACCTTCTAAGCAAAATAATTGTTACAAGTTACCAAGTTACAGAACCATTAACAAATGACTGAAACATGGAACTTTAGAATGAATTGAATTATAAACTACTTTCAGCCATTTGGGGAAACATCTCCAGCTTTAACAAAATTAGGATCATTTTATAACCATTGTCATTTTCATTTTTTTTTGGCTTGCCCTTACAAAGTTAGCATGTCTGAATTTAATTCTACCAATGCAAAAAGCAGGTGTTAGCATATTTATTAGAATATTCAAGGTAAGTTTCATTGTAATTGAGGGCAGATTGATGCAGGTTACTGAGTTTCCTTTATATTTTTCATTCTCAATTTGAGTACCATAGGAGGTCATTGTTACCACTAGGCTCTTCAACTTCATGATGTTTCAGGAGCATTATGCTCTTCAACATCATTGAGAACCAAAAGACTTCTGTTTTCCATAGCCTTCTATGATATTTTTCCCATCTTGGTCTGATGAAATATAAAGATGCATCTTGAAAGTTTTTAGGGCAAAGCCCAATGGATTACACATATGAAATAACATATAACTGAAATGCTAGTTAATGAGGTTTATTTCTTTTGTATTTTTCTCCAATTTCAAAAGACACATGATTTCATGTTTCCCCGAGACTTTTGAGATATGACAAATAACACTGTGTAAATGTAAGGTATACTGGGTAACAGTAATAATTTGATACACAGATATCTATATATCTATATATCTCTCTATATATATCTGTGTATATATATAGATAGATATCTATGTCATCTATATCTATATCTATATCTATATCTATATATATAGAGAGAAGTGATTACCACAATTAAGCTAATTAACACATCCATCACCTGACATAGTTACAAATTGTGTGTGTGAGCTGAGAACATTTAAGATCTACTCTCTTAGCACATTTCCAGTATAAAACACAGTATTGTATTCTTAAACATAGTAACCATGCTGTATATTAGATCTTCAGAACTTAATTCATCTTATAACTGAAAGTTTGTACCCTTTGACCAACATCTCCCCATTTTCCCAAACTTCCAGCCCAGGGCAATCATCAATGTGTCCTTGTTTCTATGAAATAGACTTTATTTTTAGATTCCACATATAACTAAGATCATACAGCATTTGTCTTTCTCTGACTCATTTTACTTAGGCGAATACCCTCCAAGTTCATCTATGTTGTCATAAATGGCAGAATTTGGTGGGATTTTTTTGCCTTAATAATATTCAATTGTACATATTCACCATATTTTCTTTATCTATTTATCTATTGACAGGAAGTTATGTTGTTTCCATGTTGTGACTATTGTAAATAAGCTGTAATAAACATGGAAGTTCAGGTATCTCTTTCAGATAGTGATTTCATTTCCTTCAAATGTATACCCAGAAGTGAGATTGCTGAATCATAGAGCAGTTTCATTTAAAATGTTTTGGGGAACCACTATGTTGTTTTTCATAATGGCTGTATGCTAGTACATTCCCACCACGAGTACACAAGTGTTCCCTTTTCTCCACATTCTCACCAGTATTTTCTATCTTTTATCTTTACGATAATGGCCACCTAAACAGGTAGTAGGTGATATTTCACTGTGGTTTTAATTTGCAATCTTCTGACAATTAGTGATATGCTCAAAATTTCATATACCTGTTAGCCATTTGTATGTTTTATTTTGAAAAATGTCTATTCAGGTCCTTTTTTCATTTTTCAATTGGATTCTTTTCTGTTATTAAGTTATATGAGTTCCATATACATTTTAGGGTTTAACTTCTTATCAGATATCACAAATAAATAAGAGATCCTGTGTTCATGGACTGGAAGAATTAACATTATTAAAATGTCCATGCTACCCAAAGTGATCTATAGATCAATGAAATCCCTATCAAAATTCCAATAGTATTTCTTAAAATAGAAAATAATAGAAAAAAAGGTAACCCTAAAATTAGCATGTGACCACAATGATCCCAAATAAACAAAGCAACCTTAACAGCAACAACAATAACAACAACAACAAAAATCTAGAGGAATCACATTTGACTTCAAATTATTCTACAAAACTTCAGTAATGAAAAAGTATGTTACTGGCAGAAAGCACACACATAGCACAATGGAACAAAATGGAGAGCCAAGAATATACTGATTCATGTAAAGTCAACTAATATTTGACAAGGGGTGCCGAGAATGAGCAATGGGAAAAGAAGATTTTTTTCAATAAATTATTTTGGGACAACTGGATACTCATATGCAAAAGAAAGATTTTGGACTCCTATCCTTACTTCATTCACAATAATTAATTCAAAATAGATTAAAGACTTAAATGTAAGAGCCAAAACCAATAAACAATCCTGGAAGAAAATGTAGGGGAAATGATTTTTGATATTGGTCATGACGATGGAATTTTTTTTGGATATGACACCAAAAGTACAGGCAACATAAGCAAAAATAAACAAGTGAGACTACATCAGTCTTATAAGCTTGTGCACAGCAAAAGGAAGAATAAACAAAATGAAAAGGCAATTTATAGAATGGAAGAGAATATTTGAATTGATGTTTCAACAAAGAAAGAATTAAGTTGTTATCTCCTGGGCTCATGTGGCTATCTTTGCCTATTGTTTCAAATTTAAATAAACAATTTTAGATTGGGTAGCCAGATTACCCTGGAGTATGTTTTTTATCATATGCTGTTAATTAAATCTAGATTTGCTAATTCAATTCATAGTTGAAGTAAAGGGCAGTGGGTTTTCTATAAGCAAGCTATTTTATTTATCTCAAAATTTTCTTCAGAAGATCATGACAGGTAAGCAAAAATGTTTTTTTTTAATTATGTATACAATTTTTCCCTGCTTTGAGTGTATTGATTGGTATGATATATGCTTGAAAAAGAAAGTTATTTGTCTTCTTTCTTGGTAAAATATAATAGAATCATACAGCTTTTCTCTGGTACAGGGCCAGGTTCAAGTGCACCTTTGTAAATATTTTAACTTGAAGATAAAATCAACAACAAGGATCTATTTAGTTTTAGTGAAAACATTTTAATTCAGTGAGACAAATGGCCATACATTCTCCGATAGCTCTAACAAAATTTGAACTGTCTTTCCTCTATGGGCCTGAAAAAAAATGTTTGAAGACCAGTATCTTACACATGTAAATTTTGATAAATGCTTATTTTAACCAGTCAATACAGTGTACGTGAAATAATATATGGCTTCCGTGACTATTGACTATTTCCATGTAAATTTCTACGCAGTTATGACCTTATTGATGCATTCTAAAATATTGATTCTTTTATGTACATGTTTTTGGATCTTATAATGCTCTTTCATCCATTTCTAATTGGCAAGGAAATTTTTTTCTGAAATTCACACACAAAAAAGTGACTAAGTGACTACTTGCTATTTTCTCTGAGGGAATAAGTTGGCTAATTAAATGGGAGGGAGAAAAACTCACGCCTCCTACCATAGCGAAAATAGTTTTAGATTTTTAAACATTTACTTACAAGGCAAGTTTTATATGATTGTGAAGTTACATCAAGCCAAATGCCTGGGAGGACTATACAATTGGGCATTTCTCAAATTGGATTTATACTTGGAAATAAATACAGGCTACATATTGAATTCTCTGAAAGTCATGATGCAGTTCCGATGAAGACTATATGGCACTATTTTTTTTTTCCCTGAGTCAGCCTCTATTGAAATTTCAACAAGCTGTTCCATGAGCCTCTATATAGAACTTGGCAGGGGTTACAGCTAGCAGTCAGTAGCAGCTAAAGTCATTTCTCTTTGACAGAATCCATAAAGCCAAACACTGTAATAACTTCTCTGATGGAATTTTAGTGGTGAAGCTCTTTGTCTTGTTACCATTGCCATTCACACTCCAACTGAGCCTTCACCTGTAGGGAATGATTACGATGCTCTGTGGTCTCTATTTCCACCTGTGACCCCTGATCAACTGGAAAGTGACAATTTTCCTCAAAATGGATTTGATACTCATGAAATTATGCTGTCAGAGAAAGTCCTCATTCTCTAAGGACCTCTCTGAGTTGCAGCAGTGGCCTTCTGAAATAACAAGAGGCAAACTCTTAAGTTGCTAGATGCTCTTTTTTTCTCTAACCTTTAACATAGCCAATTGGAAAGGATCATCTACAGTGACCATCTACAACTTCAGGCTAAGATACTTAAGAGGGGAAAAAAATAACATAATAAAATTTGGAGTCTCCCTTTCTCTTATGCGAGATCCTGGCTACGTGCATTCTTATTATAATTGAACTAAAGCTGAAGTTCAGCAATGAATTGGAAGGTTGTATTCCAAAAGTTTGAAACTCTTTCTGAAAAGTGCTTGTGATTGTACTTTGAATGCAGAAGCATTATTTCCCACCTGAATAAATTTTTATCGCAAGAATAAAATAAAATTAAAGACTAATATAGTATGTGTCTTTAAGGACAGTGTTTTTAGTTCATGGTTTTGTTTTGACCTTATATCAACATTGTGACATTGTGAGTCCTGATCTGTCAACAAAACCTAGTTCCAACAGGGATGCCTAGGTGGCTCAGTCAGTTAAGCATCCAGCTTCAGCTCAGGTCATGATCTCATGGTTCATGAATTCGAGCTCCACATCAGGCTCTGTGCTGTCAGCTCAGAGCCTAGAGCCTGCTTCAGATTCTGTCTCTCTTTCTCTCTGCCCCTCTCCTGCTCTCTCTCTTGAAATTAAAAAACAAACAAACAAACAAACAAACAAAAAAACAGTTCCAATAAATGAAGTCCTGTGAGTTTGCTTTCTAAAATAATTACATTAAAAAATATATATATGATTTATATTATGTATTATATATTATAATTATACTAAATAGAATTTAACATATATTAAGTATATATTAAATATAGTATTACATATTAAATATACATATACATGCTTTGAATCATTTAATAACACAAAATAAGCTTCATGTGAGTAGCTATGCAAGAATTGAATAAATATTTTTAAATGCAATAAAGTTGATCAATATAACTGACCATTGGACTGGCTATTCCATTTATAAAGTTAAATAGTAAAAGGAATATTGATAATATGTCACAGGAGTGCAGGAGAATTTATAATGATTTACATAATTTTAGAAGGAAAATGAAGCTGAAATTTCATGTTGAGTTGAAGTAATAGAAAATCTATTCAATGATTCCAAAGACTAAACTAATAACAGGACTGAATTACCAGCAAGTTTCCAATTTTAATAAATTCTTTATTTCGGTAAGTTGAAATGAGAGACCTATCAATTTAATGTTTTAAACAAAAAGCCAAAATCTAAAATTTCCTTAAACCGAATCTGAACTTTTATTAGCTTCTTTTATTGATATTACATTAAAATTATTACATTTTCATAATTACAAAAACTAGATGTTATGAAGCATAATGTACCTGAACATAATATCCTAAGTCTAAAAAGAAAGTTCAACCATGACTTAAAACAAACAAAAAACAAACAAACAAAAATGAAAGTTCAACAGTGACTCAGAGAACTAACTATAAGAACAGAGTTATATTCTTTATGAAATTACAACTAATAGTGGAACAACAATGGGTTAAAATAATAAATAAAATCTTACAGTGAAGGTTTAGCCCATCTTTTTATCTGACTTTAAGCTGATTCTCACTAAGGAAGAATAAGGATGAGAAGGAAAAAATGATGAGGATAATTATAACAATATTGGTAATTATAATGCTGATGAAAATCTCTCTCCCAACATGACCATTTCTGTATCCCTTCTCTCATAACATCCAATAACCCCTGTTGTATCTCATAGAAAATGACAATATTACAAAAGCTCATTATTCTTCTTTTGAGTTACTTAGAGATGGACTCCCCCCACCCCCTCAGTCTTCCCAAATTTCAAACACCTATTTATACTCTAACACATATTTCTTTTGAAAAAAATTTTTAATGTTTATTTACTTTTAGAGAGAGATAGAGTACAAGCAGGAGAGGAGCAGAGAGAGAAGGAGGCACAGACTCTGAAGCAAGCTCCAGGCTCTGAGCTGTCAGCACTGAGCCCCACGGGGTGCCCAAACTCACCAACCCGTGAGATCAAGACCTGAGCCAAAGTTGGTCACCCAACAGGCTGAGCCACCCAGGCACCCTGTCTAACAATTTCAATAACTGCTTTGTAACATCTCACCGCTCACAACTTAAGAATCTATACCCTGAATTTTGTTGAATATAGAAAAAGCTCTATCTTTTCTTTTATCCTTTCTTTTTCTCCTTCTTCTTTAATCTTCTCTTTATGTCCTTGTGAGATTTAAAGAAGGGGAATATTCTGGATTTGACCCTGAAACTAAAGGAGGGTATAATAACAGTCTTCCACTGAATATGTACCCTATGAATCTTTTCTTTAGTAAAAATGGGAATATGTGACAGCTAAATAGAATTTGTGAAGTTATTATTATCAAATTCAGTTATTTTGAACATGAAATATTGATGGCTTGAAGAAATGGAAAACATCCAGAGAAACTATGTTGTTTATTTTTCTCTGGCTGCTTTCATGATTGTCTTTTTATCTTTGTGTTTTAGCACTTGACTAGATTATGGCTTGTCATTCTTCTCTTTGAATTTATCTGATTGGGGTTTCCTAAGATTCTTCAATCTACAAATTTAAGTATTTCACGGATTTAGACCTTTTAGCCAGTATTGCTTAAATTATTTTTTCTGTCTCATTCTCTTCCTCCTCCCCACTGAAACTCCCATTCCAAATATGTTAAATGTATTGAAATTATGCCATCCATCTCTGACATACTGTTATGTTTATTCAATTTTTCTTCTTTTTTCTTCAGATTAAATTGTTCTGTTGATGTATCTAGAAGTTCCCTTACTTTCTTCTGTCATTTCCATTCTACTCTTAAGCTTATCCAGTGATTTTTTTAAATTTTATATTTCATTTTCAGGTAGAGATTTCACTTCTGTTTAACTTAAATTTTATTTTAGTGATTTGAATTATTTTGGGTTTTTTTGTTTATTTTATAAAAATCTCTATTTGCTTTTCAATTATTCTTTATTATCATTTGTTGTGGGAGCATATTTCTTCAACTCATTGAGCCTCAGTAGTTTCTAATTGATATTTCCAGCTAATGGGTAATCCTATGATAGTCTTCCATTGATTTATTTTTGTCCCTTGAGAATTGGTCCCATTTTTTTTTTTTTTGGTCTCTTCATATGTTGAGCAATTTAGTTTTTATTCTAAACATTGTAAATGTGTTTATACAGTGTGCATATTACATGGGTGATAGACTTTGTTTCAGTTCTCTAATACTCTTGGAGATTGATGTTTCAACAACCACCCAACTTGGTTCGATTGTGCTACATCTGAGGTGGGCACTGGTCATTTCACAGCATTGTCCTTTATGCCTAGCTCCTAACTCCTCTTAGCTTGTCCTGCACACATGGAGATCAGGGTGAAAGGAATGGGATTGGTTTACAAATTTGAAGTTGCCTTTTCAGACTCCTTTTTCAGGTGACATTCTCTTACTTTCTGGTGGCCCTGGTTCCCCAGATCCCCCTCACCTGCCTCAGCCACCTTACTCTGAGAGAGACAGTGTTGTGTGTTTGTTTGTTTTGGTTTTGGTTTTGGTTTGGTTTGTTATTCAGAATTTGGCTGGTATTTCATTCCCTGTCTTCTTTCAAATTAAAAAAATTTTTTTTTAACTTTTATGTGTGTCTCTCGTATATCATATATAGTTGAATCCTGCTGTGCAAGCCAAATAGAAATCTGCCTTCCTATAAGAGATGAATTAAATTATGACTTTTGCTGCATCTCAAATCTGTCATTATAGTTTCTTATCTTAATTACGGTATTTTACATATTAGCTCGGTTTCTTTTTCTGTGAAATTGCTTCCTACTGTTTTTATTTACTTAATTTGCTGTTTTAGAGAGTTTTATACTTTTTCCATAGTTTTATCTTTGAACGTATGACGTTTTGTAATGTTCTTATTTTCCTATGTTTCACTTATCACTTTATGTGTATTTTTCAGTACTTAACGGTATCTACATGTACACTGTACAATTATCAATGAGCTTAATCTCCTTTTCTTTTTTCTTCTTCACTGCCTTCCTATTTTATTATTATTTCTGTATATTTCTGAACATAACACATCTACACAGTATTCTTTGATCCCATCTTAGTTTCAGATTTACAATTATGTCTATATATTGAATGCTTAGCATTAGATTTTGCTGATTTGCCAACTTATTTGTTTTGTGAGGATATTTTATTTTTTTGTTCAATAATGGTTCAAGAATATGTTTCCCTGAGTTTATGCATGCTTAAACAACATGTGTTATAGCCTTGATAATTAATGAACAGTAATTACCGGTTCAGTTTCTATTCTTTTAAGGGTTTTGAAAATGTAGTTATATTGATGTTTTTATTTATATGCTTTTGAGGACCCTAATTCTCTTGCCTTTTTATGTTGTATCTTTTGGTAGAAGATCTGAAGGTGTTTGCTTTTTATCTTTCCCTTTCATCTAATAGACTTGAATGCATTTCAAATTGTTTGACGTGTGAAAATTTTCCATATACCAAATGGGTCCATTAAATCTATTAATTCAGTCCAGCTTTTCCCCTTCTCACTCCTTTGCTTTCTTCATTTCATCCCTGTGTTTGGCAGAAACTAGAGGGCAGCAGTGGAAGAAAGGCCCTTAGGTGAGTCCCAAGTCCTGGACGGGGAATGATGCAGACTTGAGCTGGAGGCTGTAACAAATGAGCTACGCATGAAAAGCCCAGGTGCACAATATCCTGACCTTGTGACTTCCCAGACCTTGGGAATACAGATCCAGGTGCCTGAGCAGGTTGTTTCCTCTTCTAATTTTGCCCCAGGATAACCCCTACACACATTGCAATACATTTGCATTGACGTATAGCCGCCCCCCCCCACCCCGCCCCTCCATGGAGAAGGGCTGTGTTGAGGCACAAACCTTGTAAGGTCCAAAATTCCCCCATCTCAGCCTGTGAGAGTTTCCCAAATGATTGAAAGCAGCCTCCATTAGAGACCTGCACTTCACAGCTCTTCCGAGCCCAGAGAGACCCAATAATATCCAATTCCAGGACAACCTAGGGGGAACCTGCCCGCTCTCCTGCCTTGATAGTGTATTTTCACTTTAATAAACTCCTTGGTGCTTGCTACTTTCCTTCTGGCTGTCTTTATTCCAGGGTGAATTACACGTAAATGTTCTCATGGGACGTGAAAGACCAAGACCTCCATTCAGGTAACACAGATGCTCGCTCTCACCCCTAACAATAATATAGTAAAAATTTATTTTAGAATATTCACATTTTTCAAAATATAAAATACAATTCTAAGCACATAGAAAGAATGTAGGAACATTTATCTGTGGACTGTCCATTTATGGATTGGTGAAATTTTATGTAAATATAGAATAAATGTTTTTTAATACATATTTTCAGCTGTTTTTAAAATAACCTTTCAATTGCACATTAAGCATAATTTTGAGAAAATATTATTTCAATCCCACTGATTAATCATAGTGTAAATATCTAAAATAAATTATTTCAATCACTTGAGCAATGCTGGTTTGTTCTCGGAAAATAAAGCTTGCAGCCCAAAAATATTAGCTTTGCTCTATATTCAGATACATAAATGAGATAAAAATCACATTGGCTTGTTTTTAATTAAATTTATTGACTATCTGTATGTGGGGTGTTTGTGTCTTTTTCTGACAGTACACTTTGTTCTGGTGGCTTCTCTCCAAGTGTTTCGCCTGAAATGAAAATGTTTCAAATAAACTTTCCTGTTAAAAACAGCTTTCCATGTTACTCTTCTCCACAATTCCCCATTAAAATACACATTTTAGTAAAGAAAATGATATATAGTTTCAAAACTTCTAAAATGGTAAGGCAGCATAAGTTCTGGATACTCTGAATGTTATTGCCATTAAGTGAAATTGTGAAAGAATGTGGCCTAATTAATCATCAACCATCCTTTGTTACAAGGTGAATAGCACAGTTGATTGGAACACTAGAGAAAATATTTTTGAACCACCGTCATTATTGTTTCATCAAACTAAATATTAAACAGTATTAATATTACTACTTTGAAAGTTACAGATACATTTTCCACTCTTCTTTATCACCTTTCTCCTTAATTACTTCTGTTTGTCTTCTTTCCTTTCTCCTTTCTGTTCTCTTTTTCTTTTTCTCCTTACTTTTCTGTCCTCCACCTTTTATTATTTTAAGAAACTCCTAACTGACATTTTCAAGATACTGAATATATATATATATATATATATATGGTCCTGATTAATAACTTAATCAGTATCAGATGAAATGGTACATATGGGAGAAATAAATACTCCTGTTTGTACCATTTCTAATAAGGCAAAGGCAAAGGCTTATTAGAAAAGTTTGCCTTATTAGAAAAGTTATTAACTTAACTTATTATTATTATTACCTTTTTATTTTTTTGGTTGCAGCAGCTTAGCCTTTAGCTTAAAACACGTGTATACCTAATTTTTTGAATTGGAAGGTTGACAAGGATGTAGACTCACAATTGGTGGGTAGTAGCTTGTATCTTTGAACACATGTCTGTCCAACTGAAAACTGATATCTTTAAACATCATGAGATACTGCCTCCCATGTGACATCTACAAAAATAAAGAGATAAAATCACACATTGCCAAATTTCAGGCTGACCACTTGTCTATTTTTGTGTGATGAGAGTAATTTATGGAAAGACAAAGCAGATGGACTTGGACTCATGAGTAGTTTTCTTATATTATTCTAAAGTATCAATTTAGAAAGAATTCTTATTCCTCTCTCCTCTGTGGTAATTATTTTCGATATACAATTCTGTATCAAAAAGAAATGCTGACTGGCCAATCATCTTTGGTAGTGGTCAAAAATCTTTGTTCATTTCTAGGTTTCTGTACTGATACCTTAAACCTGCAATGGATTCCAAGAATTTATGAGGACTAGGTAATTTTGAGAACAATGCCTGGACATTGAGAGAATAGAGATGAGGAAGACTAAATGTTAGTTAGCTTAGAGACTAATTACATCTGTTCATCCAATTTACATTAACTATATCATGTATTTAACAACCAATTCACACTCAATTTTAGCTTACGGTATAGAGATTTTTCATGCGAGCTAAATGTAAAAATCTTATAATTATTAAGATATGCTCATCACTATCTGTCTTTATATAAGAAAAAAAACCACTATTCCCCTGAGAAATATGTTAAAGTTAAATTAAATATGTTTAATTTCTCAATGATAATCCTAAAGTATGCTTCAAAAGACATCACCCCTTCAAATTGATCAACAATATTTTACTTTGAAATTGCTGTGTAAAATTATTTCATGTGTTAAACTTTTAATTTTTATTCTTTCTAAATATTATTTTCATAGTGTAAATGATTTCTTTAAAATAATTTCTTTTAAAGAAAATATCAAATTATTACTCATATTTTCACATGGACCATTATATGTTGGTGTATTTATCTTTGTTTATGGTTTAAGATATATAGAGGTCTATGTCCATATATTACTGCATACCTATTCTTCCACTAAATATCACAGCCTAAACACTTTTAATATTTTGTGTTAGTTTCAAAATGATATACTGAAACCCAATTACATAAATATTCCAGAATATTTACCATTATCTCACTGTTAATCATTTACATTATTTGTCTTTCTCCTATATTAGCCTATTATGTTGGTTGATAATATCTCCCTAATATCTCCCTTAAGTGCACACTATTTTTGGTAATCAGCAATAAATATTTTATATATGCTAAGGTAATTTGAAAATATTAAATCTGAAATTCACCATAATGTAGAAAGAATAGTGGGAGCACCTGGGTAGCTCAGTTGGTTAAGCATCCGACTATAATCTCATGGTTTGTGAGTTCAAGCCCTATGTATGCGTCTGCTCTGTCAGCCTAGAGCCTGCTCTGGAATCTCTGTCTCCCTCTCTCTCTGTCCTTGTCCTGTTTGCATGCATGCAAGCTCTCTCTCTTTCTCTGAAAAGTAAATGATTAACATTTAAAAAGGTTAATAAGTTTTTAAACTGTATTTAACTACTGGAACATACAAATAAGTTCTGATGACTAATAGAAGGGCAGTGTTTTGTTATTCGTAGAAAAAGCACACAATTTGATAAATAATATTAGATTTTTTCATTATATAAGTTAATAATTAAATCAAAAATTTAAATAATTTATAATGCCATGCACACTTATATAGTTATATATACCTTTTTGTACATGTTGAACCAATCTTATAAATCTCATAATTAATCATTATTTGTGCCCTTATTTAAAATGTTTGAAATAAGCAAAGACAGTAATAACACTGGTTAAGTTGTCTATCTAGCCATAGCCACTGAGAGATCTGTGGACATTTTGATTGTAGTCTGTTTTGCATATGGGTCTCATGCTTAACTTGCTTGTGTCAACATATTTAAACCAGAGTCACAATAAGTGGGGCAGGTATAAGATGGGACCACTGAGGCACTTTCTTTGATGCAAACGTTAAGGGGATGTGTAGGAGGAGGTGGGGAAAGTTGGGGAAGATGGTCAAAGGTTACAAGCTTCCAGTCAAATGATGAATAACTTCTGGGGAATCTAACGTACAGCATGGTGACTATAGTTAACAGTGGTGTATTCTACACTTCAAAGTGGATCTTAAAGTGCTTGCCAAAAAAGAAAAAAAAAGGTAACTAATGTGAGGTGATGGCTGCCTTATTGTGCTAATCATTTGCAATATATACAAATACCACATTGTCACATTGTGCACAAAATTACACAATGCTCTATGCCAGTTATAGCTCAACAAACTGAAAAAATAGAGTACCAGCCAAACTTTTATTTTATTTTATTTTTAGCCAGTTTTTTTTTTATTTTTTTTACCTTTTAATATAATTTATTGTCAATTGGCTTTCATACAAACAGTGCTCATCCCAACATGTGCCCTCCTCAGTACCCATCACCCATTTTCCCCTCTCCCCCACCCCCCATCTGTCCTCAATTTGTTCTCTGTATTTAAGAGTCTTTTGTGGTTTGTCTCCCTCCCTCTCTGTTTGTAACTATTTTCCCCTCCCCCTCCTCCATGGTTGTCAGTTAAGTCTCTCAAGTTCCACATATGAGTGAAAACATATGATATCTGTCTTTCTCTGACTGACTTACTTCACTTAGCATAGTACCTTCCAGGTCCATCCACATTGCTGCAAATGGCATGATTTCGTTCTTTCTCATTGCCAAGTAGTATCCCATTATATATATGAACCACATCTTTATCCATTTATCAGTTGATGGACATTTAGGCTCTTTCCATGATTTGGCTATTGTGGAGAGTGCTGCTACGAACATTGGGGTACATGTGCCCCTATGCATCAGCATTTCTGTATCCCTTGGGTAAATTCCTAGCAGTGCTATTGTTGGGTCATAGGGGAGTTCTATTGTTAATTTTTTGAGGAACCTGCACACTGTTTTCCAGAGGGGCTGCACCAGTTTACACTGCCACCAACAGTGTAGGAGGGTGCCCGTTTCTCCACGTCCTCGCCAGCATCTAGAGTTTCCTGATTTGTTCATTTTAGCCACTCTGACTGGTGAAAGGTGGCATCTCAGTGTAGCCCAAACAATTTTTAACCTAGGTTTAGTGAGCTCTGAACCCAATCTGTGGATAATGTGGTACTTCTCAATTAGTAGAAATCTCGCGGCCTGCATGTCAGACACTGCTCGTGTGCACAAGGAGCCCCATGTTTTCAGTTTGCACTGGGCCCTACAAATGACTTAGCCAGTTCTTCATACAAGTAGGTGTAGTACCTGTGAAGGTATGCAGGAAGGCAGATTCTTCTAAGCATTCAACAAAGAATCTGTATTTAATAATGGTGAGTAGTAGCCAATAGTATTGAAATAAAAATGTAAGAAAAAAATAATTTGAAACTGATTTTAAGTTTTTCTTTTCAGAAGCATCTTCTGAGATTTAATGAAGATGAGAATGTAGTCAAGTGGATATGAATTCTGCTCTTTGGCCTGGAGATCATATCCTAATATATAAGGCCCTGAAATAGTGAAAAGAGCATGTGGCATCAGACAGTACTTTAAAATACTAGCTCAGTCATTTATATGCTCCAGGACCTTATGCAAGCTGCAAGTTTCCTCTTGCTGCTTTGTGAAATTGAGTTAGTAATGCCAATTCCAAGGTGGCAAACACAGAGCCATCACACATTTTTTATTGTCTCCTATGATGCTGACTAGTGAGTGTCTTAAATTATTTTAATTTTTACAAGATCACTGGCTTCTTGTAAAATATAAGTTTTGACAACATTGGGTTAGCATTCTTACATGACAGGAACCACTATGAACTATTCCCTGGCTGCTTTACAAAAGATGCCTGTTCATGTTGAAACATTCTCAACACATACTATTACCTAACCCCCACCCTCTTCATCCAAGAGCCTGCTTACTGTAGACATCTATGTTTGCTGTTCTTGTTTTAAAGTTGATTTATTATTTTTAAAGTTTTTATTTATTTATTTTGAGAGAGAAAGGGCAGAGAGAGAGAGAGGGAGGGAGAGAATCCCAAGCAAGCTTTGCACTATCAGCACAGAGCCAGACAGAGGGCTCAAACTCATGAGCCATGAGATCATGATCTGAACCAAAATCAAGAATCGGAAGCTTAACAGACTGAGTCACCAGGCATCCCAAAAGTTGATTTATTTATTTTGAGAGAGAACTTGCCTGTGCATGTGGGGGAAGAAGCAGAGAGAGAGGGAGAGAGAGAATCCCCAAACAGGCTTCAACTCACAAACCTTACTGTGAGATCATGATCTGAGACTAAGTCAGCTATTAACCCACTGAGTCATTTAAGCCCATTTGGAGATATCTGTGTTTCATTCCTGACCCACTTAGAAGGTTTGAGAAAATAATTAGATAAATAGTAAAAAGTGAGCTGGAACACCTGGGTGCCTCAGTGTATCAAGTGTCCAACTCTTACTTTCGGTTTAGGGCATGACTTCACGCTTCCTGAAGTCAAGCCCCACATTAGACTCCGAGCTGTCAGTGTGGAGCCTGCTTGGTATTTTCTCTTCTCTCTCTCTTCCTCTCTCCCTCCTCACGTACTCTATCTCTCGCGCATGTGCAAAATAAAAAAAAAAACTAAAAAATAGTAAAAATGCTCAGAACACATTTGATGTTAAATGAAAGAATATCTTAAAAAATTAGGAAAATGATTTCCTGGGTGGATGGTATTTAATATAATCATCATAAAAACCCTGTGGATGAGATGCTATTTTATCGCCACTGTAACAAAGTGTAAAAGGAGTCAGGGTGGTTATACAGATTATCCAAGAAAGTCAGCAGAGCCAGTGAGTGCCAGAGAGAGAATTAAAACCCATGAAGTCTGGCTTGAGAGTCTCATTCAAGTTCTGCTGTTACAACACCTAGGCAATGCAGTAATTAGGAAAGTATAATTCCAAATTATGCATGATGTTAGAATACCCTAATTCAAAACAGTTATTAAATTGAATCTTATGAATTTAAAGTAAGGGAATAAATGTAAATGAAAGGGTCTTTATCAAAGATGCAATTCTTATTCTATAAAATTTATATGCAAATTAAAGACAAAAATATATATTACTGAACAGGAGTGGGAGAATATCTGATTCTGTTAATCATTGAAATCTTAATATGTATATACCTCATAGGTTATCATAATAGATTCATAAAAATTTTGCATATACTCATGCATAAGAATGCAGGCAACTTGTTTTAGGAATGAATTTATTAAGCTTTTTATAATAATTATAACTGTGCCTTTTAATATTTCTGTTGACTGCCTCCCCCACCCTATCTTTCAGCATGATTGAATAAAAGGTTTTCATTGTGATTTTAATCTGAGTCAACATAAGATTCCATTCTAACCTGTTAAAAACTTGTTAAATTAACAAAAATGTAGTAACAAGGGATAAAATATTTGCAAATTTTAATATGGAAAGTTTAGGCAGTAAAAGCTTAATTTCCTGCTATACATTAGAAATTTCAGTATTTTGGCAATTGGCAATGTAAAATAATCCCCAGAACCATTACAGACTGGTCTCTGTGGGGTACTCACTTTCTCCATAAGCAGATTGTTTTCATGAATATTAATAGTGGAATGACTGAGCTATTATAACAGGACAAGTTGCCCTCTCCATTCTTTCTGTATTATCTTGTGTTTCAGGGAAATCCTTCAATAGATGATAGGAGTAATTCCTGTATACTAACCATTATTGTATTCTTCATCATTTTCTGGAGTACAAGCCAAAAATCAATCAATACATTTTATTCCGAATATCTCAAAGAATTTCAGTCTTAATTAGACCATTCATAATATGCACTGAATTGAAGCATTAGCAAGTTCATATTAGCGGTCAAGATATGTAAGCGATGGACTTAACCTTGATGCTATCACAGAAAATTAAAATAATAACACTGTTTAAATAGGGCAAAAGGAGAAAAGTGGCCATTAAGAATTCAGTATGAGCTCATCTACAATATACTGCCCAATTATTGGACATATAGCGAAGGGAATTTTTTCTTGCATAAGGAAGAAGGCTGTATTTTAATTAGTAACTAAAATATATTTTCATGAATACATTTTAAGGTAGAATGTCTGCACATACTAGTTTTGTAATGGATTACTTTATTTCTGAAATTATTACCAAATAACGGTGGAGTAAACAGTGAAGTTCCTAACTAGTTTTGTGTATATTGAGGAATGAATGCATTGTTACTATTGTCTTCTTCCAAGAACTACTGTCCTAATCAACCCAAAACATAACTAAGAAAGCAAGAAAACAAAACAAAAGAAACCAAAAAACGAAAAGGTCTTACAGACTTTTCTTAGAGAAAGAAGGAAAAGAGAAGCTATATCAGGAGAAGGGGAGAATGGTACGTGAATTTTGCAATATGATAGCACAGACAAGAGAAGAAATAGCACTATATATTTAGTTCCATTTTGCAGTATAAATGATAGCATTAAAATATATAAAGTTGCTACACTTCTGAAAACATGGAAATATTGATTAATTAGAGAGGGCAGTAAATAAAAATAGTTTAATAATTATTATATAGTTATCCTATCTTGAATAATGTGGCTCTCTGTTAAATCTTGAAATCATATACTGGAAGTCTTCCAACTTTGTTCCATATGTTTGGATTTCTTTTGACATTCTTGATCCTTCGTATTTCCAAAAACTTGTGTTGGGGGACTGAATGGGCTTGAATTGAGCCATTAGATCACTTCAGTGAGAATTAACATCTTAATTATGGTGTATGTCTCCATTTTTAAGTGTCTTTGAGTCCTTTTGTCAACACCTTGTAATTTTCAATGTAGAGAGATCTTGGTCATATTTGTTAAATTTAATTCTAAGAATTTTTAACATAGTATTTGGTAACTTACAGTAGTTAAGTTATTTTTATTTGCTTACCATAGTAAGGCAGGGAACCCAAAGGGACCCCATGAAGGAAAAAGCTATTTTATTCCTTTACTTCTCAAGCTTCTATTCTTGCTAAGACCTGCACCCACATCTCACTCTACACATCCTTGTAAGGCAAATGGCGTGTGTCCTCCTTGTAATGGACAAGGAGTTAATGATTCTCAAAAATAAATAACGTCTAAGGAAAGACTGGGTGAGAATGACCTGGCGAAGCTATCATATGTACATCCCAGACCTTCAAGGCCAGACATCTCAATGCCAAGGACTCCTGGCTCCACGGAAAAACACCTGGGCTTTTGTCTTTGTTCTACCCAGTTCTATCCAATTCCTGAATGCCTGAGAGGGCATGCACACCAGAACTCCAGCCTCATTAAAGATTACCAGACCCTGAACAAAGATGAGACTCCTGCCTTTCTTTTCTGAGACTCCTGGACATTCACTCTATCTGTATCTGCTTTCTCTATATCTTCAGTAAATGTCGCTTTTCCCTCCCGCTAGTTCACTTTTGAGTTTCATCCTCTGTGAGGCCAAAGGCCCTATTGGTTAGTCCTGTGAGAACCCCCTGGGTCCTTGGACCTTGCCTGCTGTCATCAATAGTAAACTATTTTTATTTTCCAGTTGTTATCTGCTGGTATGCAAATATGATGTAAATATGAAATTTCATATCGTATATCAAGTTTATAGTCCATTACTTTGTTAAATTAACTTATTATTTCCAGTGGCTGTTTTACAGATTTTTAAATATTTTCTCTGGAAATGATCATGTCATTTGCAAATATAGAGAGAAATGCACCTCCTCCTTAATTTTTATGCACTTTAACCTTTTTCTCTAGGATGCAAACTCCAGAACAGTATTGCAAATAAGTAGTATCAGCCCCCTAACTTGTGCCTCGTTCCACAGGGAAAGAAAGGAACCATTCATAGCTTAATATGTGCTACTGATTTCTCATAGATGTTTGATGTTAGATGAAGAAAGTCTTCTACTCACAGTTTGCTGACATTTTTTTATCATGAATGAATATTAATTTTTCAAATGATTTTTCTGCAGCTATCAAAATGATTTATAGGCTAGCTTTGATTTTGTTAATATGTGAAATACTCTGAATTTTAAATGTCAAATTGATCTTGAATTTCTGTAAAAACTACTGTGTTGCCACCTATGACTCTATATATTTCTGGGATTGATTTGCTACTACTCTGTTTAGTAGTTTTGAATTTATGCTCCCATTAGATATTGCTCTGCACTTTTTATTTTTGTCATGTTTTTATCAGATTTTGTTACTATAGTTATGTTGAACTATTAAAACATGTCAAAAAGTTATTTTTCTATTTCCTGGAAGATTTTGAATAGGAATGAAGGTATTTCTTCTATAAATGTCTGACAGAATTTCTGAAGGAAGGCACCTAGATCTGGAGATTTCTTTCTGTTGTACTTTGATTAAAAACTTAAATCCGTGTGTGCATATGCATATGAATATACACATGGCTGTATAAGAATTATTTTGTTCTTTCATCAGTAGTTTCATTAAATCACATTGTCCATTTCATCTAATTTGTCAAGCTTGCTGGCATAACTTTATCCATAAGTCGGTCATTCTTTCTACTTCTATAGAAGTTGTCTACAAAGATAACACTTTCTTTGCTCCTGATAGTGTATATTTTGCTGTTCTCTATTATATTTTATATGCCAATTTTGTTAATTATTCTAAAAAGTAAGTTTTGGCTTTATTGATTTCTCTGCGGTTTATCTGTTTTTATTCCATGGATTTATTTCTTCTCATTTATTTTTAGTTATATTAATTCTAGTTTACTCTTTCATTTCACATTTATTAAGTTGAAGTTAAAACCATTACAATTTAGACATTTCTTTATTTCTAAAGTAAGCATTTAAAGATATGCATTTCCTTCTAAGCACTGCTTTTGCTACATCCCATAATTTTATACTATAATCCAATTATAGTTTAATTCAAAGTATTTGCATTTACTATTCAGATCATGCTTCTTTTTCTTTTTTTGTCATTTTTTCTATCAATTCTAGAATGAATACTATTAGTCAATTTTGCTTCATATATTTTGAAGAACTATTAATAGGAGCATACTAATTTATGGTTATTTTGTGTTTTTAAATAATTCACTTTTTTATTATTATGAAATGTCTTTGATCATTTCTGATAATGTTCTATATTTTGATATTAATATCCAACAGCAGCCTTCTAATATTTATTGTTTCCATATTATATCTTTGTCTACCCAGATATTTTTCAAGTGTCTGTGTCCTAACATTGACGGACATCTCTACTAGACAGCATAGAAATGGTTCTCACTGCTTTAATCATTCTGATTATATCTATTAATTAAAGGGTATATTCAAGTAATATTTATGTACTCATCTCTATATTTGCATTTAGATGTGCTTTTTTTTACTATCTTTTTATTAATTTGTTTCTGTTTTCCCCTCCAGTTTTCATTCTTCTGTATTTTTTTTCTATATCAACAAGGATGATTTGGAAATATTTTTCATTCTTTTTAATTTTTCTATTAGCTGTTATTTGTACCTCTTTGCATGTTTTCAGTGTTAGCTCTAGAGTTTGTACCACACACTCTTAAATTTTTTAATTTTAATTTAATTAGGGTAACATTATTTATTCTTCAAATTAGCAAACCTAAATATACATATATATTTCTTTTCCTCTAAGGATATGTTTTATTTGAATGGGTAATGTAATTTTAGGCTGTACTATATTGACTAATTTTTCTAAATAAATATGGAAATTTATGATATATAGCAAATAAGTAACTAATGTATGAGTAAAAAGCAGGCTGTACTGTATTGACTGATTTTTTAAATGAATACAGAAATTTATGATAAATAGCAAATAAGTAACTAGTGTATGAGTAAAAAACATAATAAATAAAATATAGTTAAGATAGAAATTGTGGGGCGCCTGGGTGGCTTAGTCGGTTAAGCGTCCGACTTTCGCTTAGGTCATGATGTCGCGGTTCGTGGGTTCGAGCCCCACTTCGGGCTGTGTGCTGACTGCCAGCTCAGAGCCTGGAGCCTGTTTCAGAGTCTGTGTCTCCCTCTCTCTCTGACTCTCCCCTGCTCACGCTGTCTCTCTCTCTCCTAGAAATAAAAAAAAATATTTAAATAAAAGATAGAAATTGATTTCCAAGTCAAAATTACTGTAATATAATTTTGGGAGGCAATAGTATTCTTTTTAAAAATATATCCTTTATTTAGGAGTATTTTACTTGACTATATTTAAATCCCTCTAATCTTTCTGCTGAACTTTATGAATAACTTATTCATTGTCTTTAATGTTCCATATATAATAATGAGTCATGATTTTATAAATTAATTGTAACAAAATTAAATATACCTATTACTATCCTTTTGAAAGAAGGCCTCTGATGAAATTCTTATGTACATTATTATACAATAAAATATCCAGTTTGGGTAAGTATCTGAGATTGAAAGTCAAATACATATTAATCACATCGTTAATGCAACAAAAAAATCTTGACTAACAGTTATGTCTGATGCTCTTTGCTGAATGTTAAAAATAGAACACTAACAAAGAATTTGTTTCCGTACTATATGGTTTTCAGTATAGTGGGGATAACCGACAAGCATTAAATAATCAATTTTGATATAGAAGAAGTTAGGTGACACACAGAAAAGTATGTGTGATCCTCCTTGAAGAGATAGGAATATTTTGTAGTATCTTTAAAACTCTCTGTAAGGAAGCATGGCTAATTGAATGAATTATTGGGATCAGTACCAATATCATGTCTTGCATAAGGAGCTCTCAGTACATGGAGGCATTTTCCAAAATCTCTCTGTCTTCATATTAATATTCAGTGAGACTCTCAACCTCAACAGGTTTATTATTTATTTAGCAAATTATGTTCAGAGATTTTCTGTTTGTTTTAAAAATAGATGAGATGTTTCTTTGTTACTTAGATTATGCAAGAACACTGGAGGAAAAAAATAGGTTCTTAATATAAATAGAAAAAAACAAATGAATTTTTGTGTTTATATTTAATTTAATACTCACTCATTTTGAAAAATATTTCTGTTCTGATTTGTTTTGAGAATAAATTCAATATGGGAACTAAAATAGTCCTTATTAGCATAGCATTAATATTTACCAACATAGACAAAAATATGTTTTCCTTTAGGGATTATGTTTTATCATGCTGGGATATCTAATTTCTGATTTTTTTTAGTGTTTAAAGTTTGAAATTGAACATTTGTTGCTGCTATTTGCGTGTCCTTGTTGATTTTGTTTTATTGATGCTTATTAAGAGGCATGTAAGATCAGCTGCGCTGGCATCTCTCATCTTTTTCTTAACTAGAAAACTTATTTTAAAATAAATTATATTCCATTAACTCATAAGGTTTTAAAATACTTTTTCCAAACTTATTATTTCCATAGACCCTATTCCTCCCTAATCATGATCACCTAATACCTACAGATCCTTTCTACAGAAACTCACTAAGGTTTTTCCTGAAAGAAAAGTGATATTTTTATTAGCTGCAAATAATAGGGTTTGGTTTATGATGTGGTTTCACCTTTTGTTTTTAAATGAAATTGTTTACCTCTTTCTCAGCACATCTACCTGTCTTGAACAATGTGTACCAATTCACTTATGCCTTCCTTAAGTTAGTATCACTAATATTTTTTTGTATGTTTAACAGGAAAAACAAATAAACAACAACAAAAGACAGAGACCTTGTAGATTTTTCAACCATCATTTCTTCTTTTAAAACTATACTTTTGAGCGCCTGGGTAGCTCAGTCGGTTGAGCATCCGACTTTGGCTCAGGTCATGATCTCACAGTTTGTGGGTTCGAGCCCCGCGTCAGGCTCTATGCTGACAGCTCAGAGCCTGGAGCCTGCTTCAGATTCTGTGTCTCCCTCTCTCTCTGGCCATCCCTTGCTCATGCTGTCCCTCTCTCTCTCTCTCTCTCTCTCTCAGAAATAAATAAAACATTAAAAAAATTTAAAATCTATACTTTCAGGGGTGCCTGGGTGGTTCAGTTGGTTGAGCATTGGGCTTCAGCACAGGTCATGATCCCATGGTTAGAGGACTTGAGCCCCTCACAGGCCTTGCTGCTGTCAGGGCAGAATCTGCTTTCAGATCCTCTGTCCCCCTCTCTCTTTGCCCATCCCCCCCTCAAAAATAAAATAAACAGGGGAGCCTGGGTGCCTCAGCCAGTGAAGAATCCAACTCTTGGTTTTAGCTCAGGTCATGATCTCACAGTTCATGAGTTTGAGCCCCGCATCAGGGTCCATGCTGACAGTGCAGGGCCTGCTTGGAATTCTTTGTTCTCTCTCTGTCTCTGCCTCTCTCCTGCTCTCTCCTTCTTAAAATAAATAAATTTTTTAAAAACTCAAAGATAAAATAAACATTTAACAAACTCAAAATTATACTCTTACTTCCTACACCAGTGGACCTCAAACCTTGTCCCTTGTCCCCTTGTATTTATTAACACTGTGTATTTTTATTGGTTAAATAAAATCCATTTATTGCAATAAAAGGGTGAAAAATGGAAAATAATCTTATTCAACAATGTCTCAGAGCTAACACTCAATGAAAGGGTCCTGAAGCTTTCAATACCTGTCTTTATA
Organism: Crocuta crocuta; assembly: GCF_008692635.1. NCBI lineage: Eukaryota > Metazoa > Chordata > Mammalia > Carnivora > Hyaenidae > Crocuta > Crocuta crocuta. The sequence goes on from NW_027532599.1 coordinate 4,995,275, forward strand.
ACACATTTGATATTTGCTGTAAGGTTTATAATATAAAAATAATATCAACGTTCCCTAGTATCAGAGGTCATTTCATATTGTCTGCCTTTCCCGTTAAATTCCTTCTCTCATTATCTTCAAATCCAGATTTCTGCCATAAGTAAATTGCCTTCGGTTCTCAGAACGGGAAAGATTATTTTATTGTGGCTTCTACTTTTTGTTCCTTATTCCCCATTTGTTTTTATGTCTAGTGAAAATATACTCAGGTGTTAATCCCCTACTCAATGGCAACCCTCCTTGTGATATTTTACTTAAATTCCAAGCATATCCTACCTCTCCATTATTTTTTATTCTCCTTGCTTTGTACACAGTACAGTTCTGAATGGCCAGTATAGAGCAACCCGTATTTTCTTTCTGTAATTCACAACTAACTGAGAAAAAAGAATGAGAAGCAAATAGATTGAAAGAGAAGATATCCTTTAATATTGACCAAGCAGATTGTAGACACAGCTTTGGGTCTGGAGCCAATGAGCTGGCTAATGTATTTTTTTGGTGTGACACATTTTCTCAAAGGGTCACTGACAAAGCCAGATATGCAAAGTGCCTTTGTGAGGGTGAGTTGCCATGGTGAACTTGACACAAAGAGCAGGCTAATGTATTCCACTTTATCTGCAGGCAGCTGGATCTAAAAGAGAGAGGATACTGAAGGGATGGGCCCAGGCAGACTCCTTCGCTTCCCCTAATTCCTCTACCAAAATAGAGGCATTGGCAGTCAGACACCAGTTAAAATTAGGAACCATTAAGAAGGCAGAATACAAACTCAGTCCTAACATTCCACACTATTGATAAAATCTGCTAGGTGGAGATAGATTTAAGATTAGAAAGGGTGAAATCAACCTCCAAGATCAACAATGTGAAATATAGCAGACTTTGGAGCACCTGGGTGGCTCAGTTGGTTTAGGGTCTAACTAACTCTTCGTTTCAGCTTAGATCATGATCTCACAGTTTGTGGGTTTGACTCCAGCATAGGACTCTGCGCTGACAGCACAGAGCCTGCTTGGGATTCTGTCTCCTCTCTCTCTGCTTTTACCCTCCTCCCTCCTTCTATTTTTTTCTCAAGGCAGAGAGAGAGAGAGAGGAAAGAAAGAAAGAGAGAGAGAGAGAGAGAGAGAGAAACAAAGAAATAGCAGACTTTCACCCACTGGGAGAAGCCAGTACAGCTTGGGAAAACTGAGCAGTTCCATGCAGAGTAATTTCTGTCTGTCTCTCCATCTGTCTTTTGGGTGATAGAGTTGACCTTGGCAGGGCTGAATGAGGCAGTTTTTGTCACAAAGTATCATTTCATCCTTGGAGCCTATATCTGAGCTTCCAAGTGCTTTTGCTGAAAGACAGGGAAATCCTATCCTAGTTTATATAAGAAGACAGAAATGTTTCTTTCTGCAAGTCTCACTCTTGTTTAATTGTGTCTTTTCACAATTGATCAGGAACTAGGGTCTGGACACAGTATAGTTTGCCTGGCTCATTCACTACACCACCTACAGCTAAATTATACCTGCATACCACACACACACACACACACACACACACACACACACACACGTGGACATCCATAGTTATTTCACCAAAACGATGTTTCTAAATTCTTTAAGGCAATAGTCTTTTAACTTTGTGCACACGGCAGGCTCTGTGTTGGACACAGGTACACAATAGAGAAGAAAACTGTACACAAAATGCTATGGAATGAATATGTTCCCCTACAATTCGTATGTTGAAACCTAATCGCTAATGTCATAATATTAGGAGGTGGGATATTTGGGAAGTGATTAGGTTATTAGGGTGGAGTCCCTATGAAAGGAATTACCCTTATAAAAGGGGCCTAGAGAACTTTATGGTCACTTCTGCCATGTGACAACACCATAAGGAGCTTTCTGTGAACAAGAAAGCAGGCTCTAACCAGACACCAAATCTGCCAGCACCTTGATCTTGGACTTCCCAGCCTTCAGAATCATGAGAAATACATTTCTATTGTTTATAAACCACTCAGTCTGTGGTATTCTGATACTGCAGACTAAACAGACTAAGGCATATGGTGAATAAAATCTCTGCCTTTATAAGGTTTTTATCCAAGTGAGGACATCAATATTTAAAAATTCTCTTTCTTGCTTTTTCTTTTTCTTTTCAGTGGCGTTTCAGTGCATAAAAGAAAGTAAAGTGATATGAAAGAAAATAATGAAAAAGACTATCTCAGTAGGGAAATCGGAGAATACCACTCTGAAAAAGTGGCATTTTATAGTGAGACATTAGACATGAGACATGAATGGAGGTCAGTCAGTGCGTGATAGAAAGAGTTGCTTTACTCCAGAGCAATGGTCTTCGAGAGAGCTGAGGGACAGAGCAAGGTTGTGGTTATGGAGGCAGGAACCAGCTCTGGGGGTTGACTTCTTTACATAATTAATGGTCATAAAACTCCAATTACACTTCACTGAGCTATAAATTGCTCCAAAGATCTGTGGAAATCGACTTAGGGCAAAGAAGAGAAGAACAACCAAAGACAATATGTGGCCCAGAACAAGAATTTTAAAATTGAGACGCTTTAGACTAATTTTGTGTAGTATATGAAAGTACTTGAGAAACATATGCTTAAAGAGAGTTAAGCAGACTTGTGGTGGAAAGTAAGCTGATAGATCATTTTGAAGCTTCTGGATACAACATACCTTGAATATTACTGTGGATTCCACAAACGTCAGGTGAAAACAATCCATTCATTAGTTTTAAACTTTAGGCCAATTCGTCCTTTGGAAAGCCATCCCAAAGAATAGAAACATGAGGTGTGGGGAGTTATTTTTAAAATATTATTGTAAAAATGATTAAGTTGAGTTTTCTGTCATCAAAACAAAAGTAAGATTAGGAAAATACCTGCTACATGTCTTGAGGAAGGAGAGGATTCCTAAAGAGTTGGTCTTAATACTGAATTCTTATGAAGCAAACATATTGAATGTCATATAAGCTTGGGCAGGGTCTTTCAATGCAAATTTAGAGAGAAAGAAAACACTAATGTCTAGTAAGTAGACATTAAAATGAATTCAGCTGAAATTATTCAATTGTTTGGGGCTTCATGTGTGTGTGTGTGTGTGTGTGTGTGTGTGTGTGTGTAAACAGTTTATTCGGTTTTTAATGGTGATCCAGTCCCCAGCTAAATACACAGGTACAAGCAAGGTACCCCTGGGTTAATACAGAGGCCAGTAGGTTACATGGGTCTGGACATCAGGCATGGAGGGGACACCGAGCTTCCAGAGTCAGGGATCCTGAGCCAAGCAGGGTCTAACGTCCTGACTGCTGCTCCTTTCTCCCAGCTGGGCATCCTGCAAGGCATGTATCCAATATTCCATCATTTCAGTGATGACAAGGGAACAGATGTTAAAGAACACACGGGGCCTGTGTTCTGGGGCCCCTCAATAAATGGTCAGAGTGCTAATACGTCTGTATTTCTCTCTCAGTGCCGTCTTTCCTGTTTTCATTCCTCCTGAATTCCCATCCTTAAGCCACATGCCCTAATGATCAAAGTGTCACATATGTAACAAGTCTCTCAGATGCCAAATCTATTTCCAAAGTGGCATCTTCTATAGTCTATGACATAGAAGAAAGACAGAAATTGTCTCTGCTTAGCTATCCTCTGTGGAAAGAGTCATTCACCCCTGACCAAGGCTTAATTGAAAGTACTGGTGTATGGTGTAGGTTTAAGAAGTAAAATGTGGGTAAAAATAGAAAACAAACTTCAAAAAGGTATCATCTATGGGGACTGGACCAGTTAATGACCAGTTTACAGATGATCTCGTTTGAAGGCTATGTAATTATGTTTTGATAGCATCATTAAACAACAACAACAACAAAACAAACTAGAATGTAACATACTTCCTAGTTTTTTGTTTTTTGTTTTAGATTTACTTGTATAAACTTAAATTTAAAGATTGCATGGTGGATGATTGGTTATCAAACTTATTGGGAACATGTTTATCTTTTCCTTGATCTATTAGAGGCCACCAGCACAGAGAACAAATCTAACTCTGCCAACACACTGGAAGTAAGAAGGGAAAAGGTTCTGAATGTCAGTCTCTCTCTCTCTCTCTTTTTTTTTTTTTAATAGAAGAGATTGGACGCAAGGAAAAGGGTAAAATTTCAGAAATTAGTTCCAGCCCTTGTTATTGATGGATGGCTAAATGTGAGAACTCCATGCACCTGAAATGATCAGGTAGAAAAAGCATGACTTGATACCACATCATGGTCCTAAACAGAAGGAATGAGGACCAGGGTGATATAATCCTGGCTATTGTTTGAGGTAGAGAATTTTAAGTTTTAGAATGAGGGGAAAAAAACATTTTGTGACCCAGGAATTGGCATAGAAACTAGCACCACAGAAATTCCTGCTGGTTAAGAGTGTTTAGATGCCCCAGTTTCTTGCCTACAGGTCTCAAGGAGGTAAGAAAATGAACTAATCTGAATTTAGTCGTCCCTTTCCAAGGTGAGGTTGATGAGAACTAGAGAGAATCTGTTCTACGTCAGAAAGAAAAGTGCCAGCTAAGCTTGCCAGAAGATATTCATGTTTGGGAAACAACCTCACATATACAATAGGAAAAAGATACAAATATGTGTGTGCAAATATATACACATGCTATATATTTACATATCCACACATGCACAGAGTGTATCTTCATTATTCACGGACTCTGTATTAGGGAATTCAGCTACTGACTGCAGTTGATTTGCAGTCCCCCAAACCAATATCAATAATAGTAGCTCTTTGACAGTCATTCTCAGACAACTGAATAGCAACAAAATTAGGGGTTACCCAAGCACACATTCCCAGTTGAGGTCCAACAGTGTCACACTCTACCTTTTTAATTTAGCTCTCATGACTTAAGTTCAGTCACTTATTTTGAGAAAGTGAGAGGAACAGAGAGCGAGAGAGAGAGAGAGAGAGAGAGATTCTAAAGCAGGTTCAGTGCTGTTGGCAGAGAGCCTGATGTCGGAATTCACTTCTTGAACTGTCAGATCATAACCTGAGCCAAAATCAAGAGTCAGACACTCAACTGACTAAGCCATCCAGGTGCCCCTAGTGTCATGATTTAAGTCTCATCTTTTCTTTCTTTTTAATGCCATGTCTTTCACATTTTTGTGCTTTTTCTTGGTTATTCTGCTAAATAAATAATGTTTAATGTGTAAAATGGTTTCCTAGCATAGTGCTAAAGCACTTTCTGGGGTTGCCGAGCACAGGAAGGCTGTGATATACCTTACAGAGAAAATAGTGGTGTGAGGCATACTTCATTAAAATTAATGAATTATAGGAGTACCTGGTGGCTAAGTCAGTTAAGAGTTGGAGTCCTGATATTGAGGAGCCTGAAATTAAGGCCTCCAATAAGAGCAACCTCGGGCTGCACGTAGCGCCAGTTCCAGGAAAAGCTTCAGCTGAAGCCACCCTCAGACCACCCTCGGATCAGCCAATCAAAAGAAGTGTGTAACATTCCTGTGGTCTGAGTCAGGGACTGAGGATTCTTGTCTAAAACCCCACGTGGGCCCTTTGAACTCACCTCATAATCGGTCATTTTCAAAGGATTCTCAAAGGTCATGATTGGGTCCAGCCAAAAGTAACAAACACCTCACAGACACTAAATGGTCAAAGTTGTTACCATGGGTGCTGTACAATTATGATTGGTGCTTATGTGATGATACTATACAGTACAACGTGTGCACTGTAACACCCCCGCCCTTACCCCATAAAAACCCTGCTCACTATTGTTCAGGGCTTCACCTTGCTGCTGCTGTGCCGGTAGATGGGTGAGCCCCTGCTCAAGCTTGTAATAAAGACCCTTATGTACTTTGCATCGGTGTTGGCTCCTTGGAAGTCTCTGGGGACTCGCGATTTGGGCACAACAATATCAACTCAGGTCATGATCTCACGGTTCTTGAGTTTGGGCTCATTTGAGCCCTGCGATCAGACTTCAAGCCGACAGCACAGAGCCTGCTTGGGATTCTCTGTCTCAATCTCTCTTTCTGCTCTATCCCTGCTAGTGCTCCTTCTCAAAATAAATAAATCAACTTTTTTAAAAACCATGAATTATGGTACAACTAATATGAGCTCAATGTCAATGAATTGAAAGTGTAGCTTCAATAAGGTGCCTAGGAACAGATACACACATAAAGTCAGGTTTTGGATTGATCACTTGACAATATGTTGTGACAGCCAGCATCCCACTGGCCTGGTCATGGATTGTTCCAGGCTCTTTAATTCCTCTCCAGTAGAAATTGCTGGGAGCCGCACTGCCCTCGCTGGATGACAGTCACAGTGAGGCAATGGTAGCGTTTGCACAGCTCCTGCCGTGAGAAACGAAAACTGGTATCTCCTTCTGCTACTAATGGCTCATGTTGGAAATGAGGCTGCTGGTATTGACCAGGCCTCACAATATTCCAGATCAGATCGATATTCCCCACACAGATTGCTCATAAGGAAAAGCATATTCCTGCCTTTTCCAAAGAGATTTCAGATGAAAACATTGTGGATGATTGTTAAAAGGCTCTTCTATGAGCCTTGCAGATCCAAGACTTACATAATAAACGGGGCTAAGAACACAAGAGTTACAACTGAGGCTGGCCCTGAGACAAAGAGCCTAATTTAGAGTTAAGGACAGATATCCTACCCCCAACCAATTGTTTCTGCTTGGAGCACTAGCCCCCCAAGGCATTTGTGAGTGACTCATTCTGGCCTTGAATATGCTGATTGCTTCCTGTGGAGGAACCTACTGAGGAACTTCTTCTTTTGTGATTATGGGAGCAGAGGTATTTCCTGAAATACCTGTTTGACCCCTGCTCACAGAGAAGTAACCTCACCCTTTTATGCTAAAATCATTGACTGATATGTTAAAGATACCTCTCTTCCCTATAGGATAAGCATCTAAATCACCTACTTTGATCACTATTGATAAAGGTTATGCAGAAGTCTTCTACAAATCTATGTTCTGGGAAATTCTAACATATCAAAGAAGTCTGTTATCAGAAATCATTGTCTAAGTCAAATGCCACTTCTGTGCCGTCCCCAAACACTTAATTATAAAATAAAGTTGAGCCCCAGTCAGAACAAAGATGCCAGAAAGACTTTCGGGCCTCTCTCATCCCTCCCTCGCCGACACCATCCATCCTTCAGGGACCCTGGACCCGGCGGGAGCCAGTCTCTGACAAGAAATCACTATCTTTAATTGTAAAACAACATGTATTACATTATATTTCATGTCATTTTGTACATAAGATAAATATTATAATTTATAATAATATTATCTCTTATTTTTAATACTATCATAATATATTTGTGAGAGCCATGAATATTCTATGCAGCAGAACTTTATTTTTCACTGCTAAGTTTTACTCCATTGTATAAGTGTACCTGCTTTATGTAGTCATTCTTATACTAATAGTTACTTAGGTTGTTTCTAATTTGAGACTATTATAATGAGTGATGACATAAACATTCTTATACATGTTATTTCTTGTACACTGATATACATGTTTGTCAGTAACTTTGATGAGTGTATTGTAGGGATATGCATACATACAATTTTTGTAAATGCTGCCAGGCAGTTTTCTGAAGTACTTGTACCAATTTACCATCCTGACACCAATGTATGACTTTGAATTGCTCTGCCCCCATACCAACACTGCTGTTATTGGTTTTATTTTTTAATATTTAAGTTTATTTATTTATTTTGAGAGAGAAAAAGACAGTGGGGAGGGCAGAGAGAGAGGGAGAGAGGGAATCCCAAGTAGGATCTGTGCTGCCAGCCCAGAACCTGACTCGGGGCTGGAACTCAAGAAACGCATGAGATCATAACCTCAGCGGAAGCCAGGAATCTGATGCTTAACTGAATGAGCCACCCAGGTGCCCCTGGTCTTTTTACTGCAGCATTTGCCACGTATAAATGACTGTAATGTATTTTGGTTTGAAATTTTATTTCACTGGTGACTAGTGAGGTTGGGAACCTATTCATGTATTTACTGTCCTTTTGAATATAGTCTTCTTTATTAATTTCTAAAGCACCGAAGTATTAATCTACTGTCAAATGACTTTTATATTCCCTGGCATCTCTGTCTGCCTTGTTAGTGTTATGCCCAGATCGCGATCTCCCCAAAATCCCAAGACCACCAAGGAGTCCAAGTCACATATGCAAAAGCAAAGGGCATTTATTCAGGCTTAAGCTCGGGCTCCAGACCTCACCAACGTAGTGGATCTGTGCTGAGAGCCCTGAGCAAAAGCAGAGTAGGGTTTTTATGGGGTTTGTGACAGGGGAGTTACAGAAGTTGTGGCATGGGAACAGTGATCCAATCATAATTATTCAACATTATTGACAGCGGGTTTAACCATACATATTGTCTAGAGTATTCGTTACTTTTGGCGGGATCCAATTACAACATTTAGAGTAACTTTAAATTCAACCAATTACAGAGCGAGCCTAGGGTCTTGTTCGGCGCCTAACGGGTTAACTTTAACATTAGGTAACAGTGTCCTATCTATAGTTTCTGTCTATAGGCCTCTCCCTCAGTAATGTGGAGGGTGGTCGCTGGACTTTCCTGATTGGGTGTTGCAAGGGTGGTTTCTCCTGCCTTGGGCAATGTGTAACTGCCTGATAGTTTCGGGAAAGCTGAAACTCAGGCCTTCTAGTTCAGAGGGGAAACTTAAAGCCTGTCATGGAGTCAGTTTGGTTTAGACGTTTAGACTTGTGTCCTTACATTAGCTCTCCAGTGCATTTATTTATTTATTTATTTTTAAATGTTTTTTATTTATTTCTGGGAGAGAGAAAGACAGCATGAACAGGGGAGGGTCAGAGAGAGAGGGAGACACAGAATCTGAAACAGGCTCCAGGCTCTGAGCTGGCTGTCAGCACAGAGCCCGACGCGGGGCTCGAACCCACAAACCATGAGATCATGACCTGAGCCGAAGTCAGACGCTTAACCGACTGAGCTACCCAGGTGCCCCTCCAGTGCATTTAAAACTAGATATTTTTCCCCAGGTATACACTTTGATTCCTGTCTAAATGTTGATATGAAAGAAGCTAAGCCACAATTACCATTTAAAAAAATTGTTTCTCTTCTCTCCTCCTTCCCACCCCCTCTGATTCCTGGGTGAAGGCACTGCTTAAGATGTCCTCAGGTTGGAATAGTTTTGAATGAAGTTGGTCAGAGTTCCTTCAGGGATGCTTTAATTATAGATTTCTTGTGTTGACTTTTGTATAGTAGAAGGGAAAAAGAGAACAATGACGGTGAGGAAACTGAAGCAGAAGATCTGGGAGCTGTTTGGAAAAAGGGTCTAATCATAACATGAAAGGAAAAGCCTGATTAAAAACATGTTTTAGTTAACACCTCCATCCTCTCACATGGTTACCATTTTTGTGTGTGTGTGTGTGTGGCGACAACATTTGGGATCTACTCTCTTAACAACTTTCAAGTATATGATACAATATTTTTAACTATAGTCACTATATCGTAAATTTGATCTTCAGAATGTATTCATCCTTTTACCACCCCTCAGCCTGGTAATCACCATTCTACTCTCTATTTCTAGGAGTTCAGCTTTTTAAATTCCACATATAAATAGGAAAATAAAATATTTGTCTTTCTCTGCCTAGAAAGTGTAGATCCTTATTTCTCAGGTAAAATTATATGTTGATTCTGTGCATTACATTTTTGAGTAAAATGTTCTGCAAGAAAATACTTATGAATTGTGTTGCTGTTTTGCTTTGTTTCTCAAGGATTCTGGGACATTGAGAGGGTCTCTGATGCTTGGCTGAAATCTTCCTAAAGATTGAAGACTTCTGAATAGATCTCATCATTGCTAAGGTTTATATATATGCAGAATTAGAAATGTCAAGAGCAGACGGAAGGAAAGACAGTGTTCAAGGAGTGTCCAAAAAAAAAAAAAAAGAGCTTAATGCATCATAAAATAAGGCAGAAGTGATCTGTCACTTCTGTAAATGAACAAACAGGGGTTGAGCCACCAACATCATGGACAAACAACACAAGTCATTCAATTAATACCTATGTATGATACCAACATTCATGCTGTTTTATTCATTCTAGCCACAAACCCCTTACCAAAAATGTGACGCTTGTATAAATTTTGCAGCTTAATGTAATCAGAATGGCAATTATTATTGATAGATTAGTCATCCTATATATCCTATATAATTAGTCCTGAGTGGATAGTCTCTAGACAAAGACGATTCACAGTTATTCATGAGATATAGATAGCCATCCTCCTGGAAAACGTAATATTGTTTTATATACTTGCTAAGATGTTTGTTCAACACATCATTCAAAAATATAAACATTGCAAGCATGGAACACAGTTTAACTCTTGATATATATTTATATGTGACTCAGTAAGGTAGTGTGTATGTATGTATGTATGTGTTCATTTATTTTGAAAGAGGCAAGTGGGGAAGAGAGTCAGGGGGAGGGATAATCCCAAGCAGGCTTCACACTGTCACTGCAGAGCCCAAGATAGGGCTCCATCCCACAAACATCTCACATCCCATGTGAGATCATGACCTGAGCAGAAATCAAGAGTCCTACGCTTATCCAATTGAACCACCCAGGGTCCCCCTAAAATATTATTTGGGGGAAAACAAAGCATGATGAAATTCAAGACAAGATTATAACAACTCTCTAATGTGAATAGGAGTGTGTGCACATACATATATGTTTATGGGAAGAAAAACAGACCAAGTTATGTATGTGTATGTAAGTTTTTGTAACTCCATATAATTACGCAATTAAGAATTTTCTACATAAACCTATATTTATTTTACATTACAACCAGGATATTATTAAATGAAAGTGGGCTTTGGTAAACATCAATGCCAAATCTCTTATGGACCAAGCTTTTCTTTATTCAGCATATCACTGTATACACATTTGATAGTCATTTAATATTTTTTGAAGATGGTTGATGGTATTGCATGTAAGAAGAAGGATAATTCCAAAAATAAGTAGATCTTTCATGAAACTTTTTTTATCATTTATTTTGTGCTTTGTTTTCATTAAAATTCTATACTAATGTTACTCAGCAGAGACTCAGAGGCAACATAATCACATACAGAATGACTTACTGTGAACCATATGATCCCTGCACTTTCTGCATACATAATGGTCTTCTCCACTTTGCAAACCTAATCATTTCATCAGCATGGACTCTTTTTAAAATTACCTGTTTACACTAATGACTGTTGAGCCACAAAGGGCACATTCCCTTAAGGTGACCCTACATCGTCAAAGCCAAAGAAGAAAAATCAGTGTGAGATGGCATGAGTGGGAACTAATGCATGCTTATCCAGACACCCTGGGAACATCAACATCATGACGCTACTTATTAGATAGACCCCATGACATCAATAATGACACTAATAATAGCTCTGACCTATATACATCTTGTTTTTTCAAAGTTGATTTGAATGCATTATATAAAGGATGGCTAAATTCATTCAGGAATAAAGTTGCAGTTATATCTTGAAGAATTCATCTGTGATTCTTGCTCTCTCCTCTCACTATGGCTCCAGTCCTGGTGTATCTTCCTGTCCTAACCCACACTTATGAACCAGATCTAAGTTTCAAAGACAGAAACTGCCAACTGAATTTTTGAGAGAGAAATATTTATATTCTTGCAAAAATATTTTGTCCCTGACACGGAATATGACTTAATTTGAGGAAAGAAGATGAGTCATTTGAAGAGTGAATCAGAGTGGAGAGAAAAGATCTGGTGGGTCAGGAAGTTGTAGGGGTGCTGATACGTAGTGCACCTGTTTTTTATCAATGAGCTCCATTTACCAGAGGCTAGGCTTGCAGCTGCGGGGCATCTGGTAGACCCCTACAGGTAAGCTCCCATATAATAGCAAGGCAAGCTACAGGGGCAATCCCTCTCCAACAGTAAGTGATATTCATGGGCAACAGGGGTGGGACTGTTGTTCTGAAGGAACCAGAAGAGATGTTCGCTGAGCGTTAGAAAAGAGAATAACTAAAGCACTGATGAAGAAAAAATAATTGTTTGAAAAAACTTGATAAGCTTGGTGAACCCTGACTAATGTTATCAAAGAGAAAGAGCAAAAATATGCAAAATTAGAAATGTCAAGAAAAAAGCAACTGCAGACACCAATGAAATTCCTAAAAATCATAAGTAATTATCTTAATACAATTCACAATAATTAAACTTGAAAGTATAAATAAAAGGACTGTTTCTAGAAAAGTTTATCATTCTAATGTCAACATTAAAACTACACCTCAACTAAACCCTGTGAGACAAACCAGAAACAAAAAGATTAAGTATGTGCATTTACATGAAAAGATAAAGAAAGCAGAGTGAATTCTGGATATAATTAACACCAAAATATTATATGAGACAGTGATTGAGCATCATACTGCTAAATATTACAATTCACAATTAAACACATTAGACATACATACTCATGGGGCAAATACAAGAGCAGCATTTTCTGACAGTCGGAGATAGAAGGTACAATAAACAGAAACACAGTAAAACCAAAGATTTGCATGCATGCACTTTTTTCATTCCAATATGATACAAAGGGACAAGAACAACAATTAATAGAGAAAGAATAAAAATGTAAGGAACCTCATCAATAATGTGGATCTAAATGGTTATGTGTGTATATACTGCAATTATCACAAAAAAGCACAAATACAAATAAATGTTATAAAATAGTTACAGCAGTATGTTCTCAATTCATTACAGTAGAATTAGAAATTAGTTTTAAAAAGTCAGAAATCAAGTACTAGCTTCCATCTGGAATCTTTAAAACTTGATTTTTAAGCCGCTGTTCTGTTATGTCAAATTAGGAATACAAACCTCACTTTAAGTTTTTCTAGAAAAAAGTGGTCATTGGAATACTAATATCAGAATATTTTGAGATGCTGATAAACTGACATTCAGAGAAAATTCCATATTTACTGGGTTTTATCAATAAAATGTAAAGAGTTAAAACCATCAGGTTGAGTATGCAACTCACATTATTGAAATAATAGCACAATTATGTGGACAGAAATAAGAATGACAAAATAGTAAATATAAATGCAGATATTAATCAGTTAAGAGACACTATGGTAGTTGAGACCTAAATCTAAGTTACATGAAAAATAAATTTAAGATAGATAAATCCTAGGTAACAATCATGAAAAGGAAGAGCGTACTGTTACACACATTCAGAAAATATGTAGAGAGAAATAATTACAGAACTGAATAATTTTTTAAACTATAAATTATAATTTTGACCTACTCTAATAGCAGTGAGAAAATAGATTCAATACCAATAGATTTATTAAATTATAGTAATGATATTGATTAGAGATTTAATATTAGATTGTAAACGTAGAAAGAAAGAGAACTTTGTAAGAGTTCTATTTTATGGGTTTTAAATGACTACAACTTTACATTTTCTCTTTACTTTGCTGCTAGTTGAGTTATAATAGGTTGAAAATATATTTATACCTCTGAAAATAATTTATACTTTATATATTGAATACAATCCCTTTTTAGAATATGTAAATAATCAATGTTGGCATGAAATATCAAGATATTTTAAAGACACTGGATATTTTAAGAGTTGATGTTGAAGCACTAATAAAACCATGGGCAAACAGGAATTTTTATGGCTTAGAGTTTCCATAGAACATAGAACAAATGGAAAATTTTCTTTTTTCAAATAATTTCCTCCATGTTATACACTTTGTCACGAATATGTGCACAATTATTTATTGGATTGGGAGAGGTTTCAAATTACCATGTCAAGTCTTGAGAAACTATTACATCCTAGAGCTTATAACAATGTTTCTTTTAAAAATTCTTTTTAATGTTTATTTTTGAGAGAGAGTGCAAGGTGTGCAGGGGTAGAGAGAAGGGTACAAAGGATCCAAAACATGCTCTGAGCAGACAGCAGTGAGCCCAGTGTGGGTCTCGAACTCTAGAACTTTGAAATCATGACCTGAGCTGAAGTCAGATAGATGCTCAACCTGCTAAGCCACACAAGGTGCTCCAATGTTTGTTTGTTTGTTTGTCTGTTTATTATTTTACTGTTTATTTAGTTTTGAGAAAGAGAGAGAGGGGGGAGGGAGGGGCAGAGGGAGAGGGAGACACAGAATCTGAAAGAGGTTCCCGGCTCTGAGCTGTCAGCACAGAGCCTGAAGCACGGCTCTAACTCACTAGGTATGAGATTATGACCTGAGCCAAAGTTGGAGCCTTAACCTACTGAGCCACATAGGTGCCCCCTCCAACGCTTCCTAAATCATCTCTTACTCAGACTTTGCACTGAAGCTTTGCTTACTACTTATTTTGTGATGTAGAACACCCAGTAGAATTAGAAAATGTTTACAGATTTCCTCACCAACTGTTTCTGTCTTATTCCCTCAAGCACACTAGTGGCTACAGCTGTAACAGGAAATGGTTTGGGTTAGCTGTAAAACAGTCTAGAAATATCAACTGGACTCATGTGATCGACAGGCACCCATTAAGTGTAGATTCAACGATGTACAAAGCTGATTCTAAAGATGAAATGCCAACTTAAAGAATGAATGACATTCAGAATTTATCACAATGAAGCAAAAACAAGCATCCTATCAATTTGAATCACTGGGCCTTGTCATCTGGGGCATTTGTTGTCAGCGAAATCCAGTAGCATTGTTATTTTCATAGTGTTATGTAAAATATGCTTCCAAATGACAAAGTAATTATAAAAATCTCCATGCACAATTGTTCATGAGAGCAAATTAGAAGTCATCTCTGGTTGTGGTACATCAATAATTGATGGCCTAAGAAATGTGCTGAGCATTATGATGGCTGGTGACACTAAGACACTGCAAAATTACTCCTTGAGAATAAGGCTATGCTCAAAACAGAACTATTAACAATTGGCAAAGGAGCAATTTCTATCACTACAGAGGCAATATACTAACTAATTATATCCACAGTCACCCTTCCCCAATGTTCAATAATTACTAGTATCCTTAGGGGCTCTTTTCAAAGTATGCACCTTTAAATAGTGTCATCCAATATATCCTGTTGAGACTTAAAAAATTGTTTTTTTAGACTAGGTGATCTATTGTTTACACATTTACATAACTGAAAATAAAAATAATATAAAATGGTATAAAGCGAAAAATCTTCCCTCCACCCTCTTTTTCATTAATCCCATACCTATTCTTTAAACCCCAGAGGGAACAAATTTTTTTAAGTTTCAGGATTTTTTTTTCCAATTTTTTTATAGACAGTTTTTTATTTTCTTCCTTGTTATGTGTGCTGTTCAATATCATATATTTCCACTTAGCAATATATCCTGGAAATATTTATTTTTTATTTTTTAATTTTTTTAATGTTTTATTTATTTCTGAGAGAGAGAGAGAGAGAGAGTGAGCAGGGGAGGGTCAGAGAGTGAGAGAGATACAGAATCTGAAGCAGGCTCCAGGCTCTGAGCTAGCTGTCAGCACAGAGCCCGAAACGGGGCTGGAACCCATGAACTGTGAGATCATGACCTGAGCTGAAATTGGAGGCTTAACTGACTGAGCCACCCAGGTGCCCCTTTCCTGGAAATATTTCTAAGAAGAGAGATCTTTATCATTGGTTTTTGTATATTGAATATTCCAAAAGAAGTTATAGCATAGACTATTTTAAAAGATTCTCAAAGATACGTAGTTTTAAAAATTTTTATTTTAATTCCAGTTAGTTAACAACGGTGTAATATCAGTTTTAGTAGTAGAATTTAATGATTCATCAGTTACATACAACACCCAGTGCTCGTTACAAATGGCCTCCTTAATACCCATCACCCATTAAACCTATTCCCCTGTCCACCTCCCAGACAGCAAACCTCAGTTTGTTCTCTATAGTATTTAAACAAATTTTTAAAAATATTTATTTATTTTTGAGAGATGGAGAGAGACAGAGCATGAGCGGAGGAGGGGCAAAAAGAGAGGCAAAGAGAATCCAAAGCTGAATCCAGGCTCTGAACTGTTAGCACACGGCACTATGTAGGGTCGAACTCCTGAACTATGAGATCATGACCTGGCCCAAGTTGGTTGCCTAACCAACTGAGCCACCCAGGGACCCCTGTTCTCTACAGTTAAGAGTCTGTTTTCATAGTTTGCCTGTGTCTTTTAGTTAAGTATTTTGATTTTTTTTTCCTTTTTATGTTTTCCAATGTAAAGGATACTCTTAACAAATAATGATCTACAAACACATAATAACTTGCAGAAGGAAACTGGTAGAGCCAAAGAGAAAATTTAATTTCATTTTAATTTCAATAGATGACAAATTCTGCTGATTGAGGTTTACATCATTTTGCATTCCCAAAAGCCGTATTTGAGATTGCCTGATTTTCCACTTCACAAATAGAATGTACTGTCAATGTTTTGGTTTTTGCTGATCACAAGTTGAGAAAAAGTTTCTCCTTGTAGTTTCAATTTTTATTTGTTTTATTGTGAATGAGGTTGAGTACCTTCTCCATGTTTACCATATATATATTACCGTATATATACAGTATTCACTCCTATATATCTACCATATATATAACCATAGATATATTACCATATAGATAGATAGATAGATAGATAGATAGATAGATAGATAGATAGATAGATAGGTGATAGATAGATGGATAGAGCACAAGTGGGGGAGAGGCAGAGAGAGAGGGAGACAAATTCCCACTCAGGCTCCATGGTATCAGTACAGAGACTGATATGGGGCTCAAACCCACAAATTGTGAGATCATGACCTGAACTGAAGTCGAATGCTGAACTGACTAACCCAGCCAGGTGCCCCACTACCATTTATATATTTTAAGACATGTCTATTTATCTCCTTTATGTGATTTTTACTAATGGAATGGGTGTGTGCTCTGCTCTTACTGATGTCTGATCCATTTGTATCTGAAAAATTAACCCTTTATCTGTCATATGTGTTTTAATTTTTTTCCCTAACTTGATATTTTTACTGATTTAAATGTCATATGGAATATATAATTTCTTTGGTCAAATATATGAATATTTTGTTATTTCTGTTTTTTAGTAATGTTTAGTAATAACTGTGCCACTCCAATTTACAAAAAAATGTACATAGCTTTAGATTTTATAGTTTTATTTTCTAATATATATATTTTTTCCACAAGCAAATTTACAAGTTTGTCTGTTCTACTGATGTGAGATTCCAACTTATTATTTACTAAATTGCTGTAAGCCTTTGGGTCTGCTTTGGGAATTTATATTTTGGTCACAAAACTTTGTCTATTCATTTGTTTCTAACATGTAATACTAAATTGCGCTAGGACACCCCTTTGCTTTAGTGTTTCAGATGGTTCTTAAAGTATTTTTATTTTTCTTATAAATTTTAAAATTGTCTATTTCAAAAGTGTATTAGGTTATATTTGAATATATTAATAAAAAACTAAGTGACATCTTCTTGATGGTTATTTTTTCTATTGAAAATTATAGGTAGCTTTTCATTTGTTTGAATTTAACCTTGTGCTACTCAGAGGTGTACTAAAGTTAGGTTGTTTTGTTTGTTTGTTTCAAGTTTTTATTTAAATTCTGGATAGTTAATATACAGTGTAGTATTGGGTTTCGGAGTAGAATTTAGTCATTCATCACTTACAACACCCAGTGCTCATCAACAACAAGGCCCTCTTTAATTCCCATCACCCATTTAGCCCACCCCTCTGCTCATCTCCCAAGTTAATTCTTACTTAAGCTAGAGTGTTTTCATTTTATTAGACATACAGTATTTTCATCCATTACATTTTCAAACTAAATTTATATAGGAGAGTTAATGATGTTTGCATAAACATTTTATACTCCATTAATTTAATGAATTTATTTATAATAATAATATTAACTGATTATCTTGGATTAGGTAAATAAAATAAAATTAAGATTTGATATAGATATCAAAAATAGATATAGATATATTAAGTGTTTATATATACTTAGATTAATAAAATCTTTTTACACATTTATACATATCACATCATTCTATTGGAGAAAAATCTATAGGCTATCTTATCTAAGTTAAATACAGAGACATGGTGGTTATTCTTTATTCCTGATGTTAGTGGGACTGCCTAAAACTAAACCAATTAAATATGATTCTGGCTTAAAGACTGGTATAGACATACACAGAAAGGCACATGCAGATCTTTACATTTATATATGTAAAAAGTATATGAATGTGTTTGTACTGTGCAGATACAAATATAGACACCTACATGATGTGTAATTTATGCTGCTTATATATATTTACGTATACATATACACACCTACATGTATACACATATATACACGTACATATATACACTTATACACACATATCCATTCACACACACATACACATGATGCAAGTAAATTATTTACTTATTCTAGATTATTTAACAGCATTAACTTTTAATTAAGAAGTATTCTGATTTTTGCCAAATGATTGTTGAATGTTTACTCAGAAAACTCATGCCGTAACAAAAAGGAAAAAAAGAAAAATCATGCTTTTAGCCCGCAGCTGCATTAATATTATAAATTATATTTAAGTATTTTTTCATATTTGATCCTTCTTAAAACATGAATCTCTATACTATTATTTAGGCTACTTACATATAAATTTATAAATGATACTGATATTGATCTGTGGCTGCTCTCTCTTCAACAATCTGTGCCAGGTGATGGCACTGTTGCAAACCTGCTACCTTTTCTTAGACCCCACACTCTCATTCTTCCTTTGAGAAATTGACAACTCTCCACCAACCCTTTACCTGGGGTTTGCTGACCCTTTAGGAAAAGACCTATACCTCCAAGTTGTAGGCAACATTAATAAACATTCCCTCTTTCTCTGTCACTGAGTATTCTTACATAACCATACTTTTTATGGAGTTATAAAAATAAATTTTGAATTATTCAAGAGATACTATTAAAGCTTTCAAAATACCTGATATGGCTCTGAAATATAATTTTCTATTCTATCCAATTATGTTTTAAAATGTGTAATATAAAATTTGAAATTAAGGCAAATGGTTCTGTTGACAGTTATCCTCTAAATAACTTCACAAGTTTGTTTTTGTTTTTGTTTTTGTTTTAAATGTTTAGGGTACAGGGGTAAAAATGAGAGGTCTACGTTAAGCTTCCACAAAGTCAAGAGGGCAAAACTTTCCAGACTTCCAGCTTATTTTAAAAAATCAAACAAAATTCCTAACATAAAATTCCTAGCAAATCTATCTAAGGACATTCCTTTGAAATACTAGCTGAGGGACTCCTTGGGGACTCAGTAGGTTAATCTGCCAACCTCAGTTTAGGTCATGGTCTCATGGTTCGTGGGTTCAAGCCTCGCATTGGGCTTTGTGCTGACAACCAAGAGCTTGGAGCCTCTTCAGATTCTGTGTGTGTGTGTCTCTCTCTCTGACCCTCTCCCGCTCATGCTCTGACTCTCTCTCTTTCAAATATAAACATTAAAAAAACTAATTGAAATACTAGTTGAGTCATTTTGGTATAAAACTATATTCATAATATTTGTTTCCCCATGGTATTTGAAAGTAAATATGATGGTTGTTTTGTTCATTTGTTTTAACATTATATATGTAAAAATTATACATACACAGAATTAAAAAGAATAGTATATATTATATTATATTGTATATAGTTATATAATATAGTATATTATATATATAGGTTATATAAATATAATCCTATTTATTCTCTAGTTTCGAAAATTATTAATATAGCTGATCATCAGTATTTTCCTTCACATTCTTCCATTATTTTTTATGGAAACAAATCCCAGATCTCTCACTTGAACTTAAATACTGCAATATATATCTTTAAATTTACAGGCAATTTAAAAATAGCTGGGGTACCATTTTATCCTAAAATAATTAATAACTTGTTAATATGTCTTAACGATTTAAAATATCCAGTGTTAAAACTTCCAGTTGCATAACTGTCATTTTAATGTTTTAAATATATTTTAGGGCCACCTGGGTAGCTTTATAGGTTAAGCATCAGTCGACTGATTTCAGCTCAGGTCATGATCTCATGTTTCTGAGGCTGAGTCTCATGTGGGACTCTGTGCTGACAGCAGGGAGCCTGCTTGGGAGTCTCTCTCTCTCCCTCTGTCTGTGTCCCTCCTCCCATCATGTGTGCTCCCTCTCTCTCAAAAAATAAATAGTTTATTTTTAATACACAGATTCATATAACCATCTAATAGAGGAATATAAAAAATATTTCCCACTTTCTATAGCTGCCGAATTCATTTTTGTGTTGATGTTTATTCAATCAATTCCTTCTGAGATAACCATTTGGGTTGGTTCCAGCCTTTTCTATGAAACATAGTTCTTCAGTGAATAGCTTTGTTCATTTCTCTGTTCATATAGTTGACATTTTATATTTAATATAAATTCCTTAAAGTGAGATGTTGCATCAAACAGAACATGAGTTATGTGGGTCAATATTACCAAAGTCTCTTCCTTAGATATGTAGCGTTGATGTTCCCAACACTACATAAAAGAGCTATTTTCTCTCAGCCTTACCAATATAGATTGAGGTTCAACTTTTAGATTTTGGCCAATCCATCAGGTGAAACTTGATATTTCAATATATCTTGTTTGTTACTTAAGTTTTTTGTGTGTTTGTTTTATGTTTGTTTTTATTTTTCTCATTTTTTCAATATATTTTATATTTATTTTTATCATAAAATGTTGAGCATAGTTTGATTCTGTTAAGAACCATTTGCATTGCATTTCTTTTTCTGCAAACTGTTTTTTTCCTTCTGTAATTCTTGTTTTTCAATCCCCCTTCAGCCTTCCATGGGGTTGATGGTGTTTGTGTGCCTATTTTTAGAAGGTATTACTATGGTTGGAATATAACTTCTTGTCTGTGATATGTAACAAATGTGTATTTTCCCTATTAGATTTATCATTATTCTGTTTATAATTTATTTTACCATGAACTTTAAAAAATAAGTAATGTTAATTTACCAAATTTATCTTTCCCCTTAGTGCTTCTGGACTTGATACATAGCTAATATGGTTGATTCCTCATTTATAAGAATTGTAGATTGTAAAAATGATCACAATCTTTCACCCCTCCCATTAAACAAACAAACAAACAAAAAACCCAAAAAACGGAAATCTGTGATTCACCCCTTCAAGCTGAGTTGACCAAGTGACCTGCAATCTAATAGCTAATGAAACCAGTAAAGGCGACAGCCGCAGGCAGAGGCTGAAAAATC
Source organism: Crocuta crocuta (assembly GCF_008692635.1). Classification (NCBI taxonomy): domain Eukaryota; kingdom Metazoa; phylum Chordata; class Mammalia; order Carnivora; family Hyaenidae; genus Crocuta; species Crocuta crocuta. Next base: position 5,016,555 of record NW_027532599.1, read on the forward strand.
CTCTCACATTGGGAGTTACCCATTTCCTACCCTGAGACCCAGCCCAGTCCAGACAAGCCCAACCGACGCTGAGAGTCATATTTCTCCAGCTGTCATTCGAAAATAGGGATAGGCCATCTGAAACCAGCCCTCTGCAGTTAACTCATCATCCGACTGCAGACGTGATCAAGCCGAACTGAGACCCACTGAAGGCCAGCCCAGAGAAGAAAAAGTGCCAAGCAGAAAGAAGAGCCAAGTGGAATTTGTTCATATTTTGTTCCAGTTCTTTTATATTTTTGTTTTGTTTTGTTTTGAGTTTTGAATTTAACTCTGACCTATTTGAAATTCATCCATAGGGTGGGTTTAATTTTTAATTGACTATGGCTAATCAGCTATCTCCATGTCAGTTATTTGAATCTGTCTATATCTCCACTGATCTGAAATGCAAACCTTGTTGCCACATAGACACACAAAATTGAGAAATTAATGTTCTTAGTTTTCTATTCTGTTCCATTTGTAGATCAGTCTACTCGTGTCAGTAGCACACCCGTGTAATTGAATAGTCTTTAAAACATATTTTATCATCATTATTACTATTATTATTATTATTATTTTAGAGAGAAAGAGAGAGCCAATGTATGAGTGAGGGAGAGAGAGAGAGAGAGAGAAAATCTCAAGCAGGCTCCATGTTCAATAGGGAGCCCCCGATGCAGGATTCAAACCCACGATCCTGGGACTTGACCTGAGCTGAAAGCAAGAGTCAGATGCTCAACGGACTGAGGCCCCCCGGTGCCTCTAAACAGGATTACTTACTCTCTTCATACTTTTTTCAATATTTTTGTTTACTTTTTTTCTTTGCTTATTCTTCCAAATAACTTTTAATAGATAGCATTAAATCACAAATTGCCTCAGAGAAAACTAATATCTTTTGGTATTCGTATTGAGAATATCAATTGTCTTCCTATTTTTCCCCATCTCTTTTGTGTCAAATAGATCTTTGGATATGATAATTTTATGATTTTCTTTGTACAGGTTTTGGATGTCTTACTCTGGTCTGCTTTTTTTTTCTTTTTGAAAAATATGACTCCATTTTCACCATAATAAGATGTTCTATAAACACAAAATAGATGAGAGAGGCAAAGGCTTTTAATAGCTTTTACTAAGATGCAAGAGAAATAATATAAACCTCATATAATGTAATTATTGAAATAAAAATTGGGAACTGACAAGCAATTCTCAGATTGAAAAATTATCTCTTATTTAAACTCAGGATGTTCTGATACTCACATTGGGGCAAATGTATTTCTTTTTTTGACATCAAGTAGCATCATAACTGGTGTTGAAAATAAACTGTTTTTTTTTTTTCTGAGAGACCAAGACCTTTCTATAGAACATAATATTTTCTTAAACTTTTTCAGCCTTAATAGTGTTTATACTCATTAGTCTGTGCTCATATAGTGAAGAAGTTATTAGATAGAATGAATGGCTTTACAATAATGGCTCAGAATATATATTCTGCTCTAGTAAGCTTAGATACAAACATTTCCGTTTCATAGCAGATGGGATAGTCTCAGCCCCATGACAGTAATTATAGATGCATTTTGTACCATTACGGGTAAGCAAACAAGTATTAAACAGCTTCAACAATACATTTGTGACAAAAAAGAAGCATTTCTGTGCTAATGTGTCAGCTATCACACACAGTGCTCATTGCCATTAACAATAAAATTTTGGATTGATGGAACTCAGTAATGTGACAATGCACGTGGGAATTATACTACCCATTAATCATGTGTAATGTTGGAATACAGCAATCGCACGTTATGTTCGTTCTGAAAAACATGTTTCTGAAGACCTTTTACTTTCACTCTATTTCATGTGCTTAACAGAGAAGAAAGCTTATTTTCCATTATTCCCATTAACCACATGTTTTATCTAAAAAGTCAATAATAAACGATATAAAAAGGCATCTTGATAAAATATGGTGGCACAATCTTATAAAATTTCAGTTTTAGGAATGCATGAGAAATAAGGAAATCATTTACAATTGAGTTTAACTTTTAAATCAGCAATGGCTGTGTTTTCTTTCTTTGGTAAATCATGCATTGAAAAACCATTAATTTAACCAATGGATCCAGACACATTGCTAGGTTTGGTGACGTAGGCAAAGATAAACATACAATTTCTTTACTTACAGAACTTTCAGTCTAGTAAGGAAGATTTTTTAAATGGGTATATATTACATGTTAAAGTAATAAAAACAAATATTCTTTCAGTTATAAAGTATGTTAAGTTCTTTCAATTTCATCAGTCATCCACCATATAATCCTTAAACTGTGGTGCTTATGAAAAATGGAAAACATTCCGAATTGATTAAAATTTATAAGCAGTGGTAGGAAAATATAAGTACATAGGAAGAAGAAAGTGGATGAGACAAAATATTGTGACATACAACACCTATCACAAATTTCAAATGTAGACAATTTCATAGCTAAGGATCTTTGATTAATTTCCTTTGATTAGTGTAGTTTGTTTGTTTGTTGTACAATGAAGCATACAAAGAATTCTACAATCTTTTATGACATCTTTGCAGGTTAAGGATCTGCTAAAAACTAGAACACCCTCTCAGAGAAAACACACACACATATGCACACATGTACACTCACAAATACTTTGTCGTCCTTTTTCAAAATTATTTCAGTTCTAAAACCAGGGACAAGATGAAATAAGACTTGCCAGTATAAAACAAATGTACAAAGAGAACTCAAAATAACACAAATGTACAATTCCTTATTTTGAGAAGAGCCCATATTATATGGTTGTGTGTGCAAATACCTCAATAGATCAGATGACAGAATTCTGATCAAGGCCTCTTTTACTGCTCCACTTTGCCTTGTGAAATAGGAAGCCATATAATCAGTCAATTTCAATGAGATGGACAGGGATGTAGAATTTAATGTCAAGGAGAACATAGAAGGTATGAAAGAGTCACCCAGGAGAGAGGTAGAGTGAATAATGAGTACACGAAGTGAGATATGAGGACAGCAGTATGGTCACACTTGAGATTGACAGATTAAGGATACACTTCTGTAGTTATCCTGATTATAACCAACAGATCACTTCATAATGTGTAAAATATTGAGTCACTGTGCTGTAAACCTAAAACTAATATTATATGCCAATTACGCTTCAATTTTTAAAAAGTTTGAAAAAGTATAAAAGACATTTGGGAATTTTATGGAAATTTAAATGTTTAATAATACTGGGGACCTGGTGGCTCAGTTGGTGAAGCGTCAGACTTCGGCTCAGGTCATGATCTCATGGACCATGAGTTTGAGGCCTGCATCGGGCTCTGTTCTGACAGCTCAGAGCCTGGAACCTGCTTCACATTCTAGGTCTCCCTCTCCGTCTCTCTCTGTCCTCCCCTGGCTCATGCTCTGTCTCTTTCTGTCAAAAATAAACAGTAAAATAAATAAATAAATAAATAAATGTTTAACAAAACTGAGAAATCTAAAAACAACTATAATAAACAATGGGCATGGTTATATATTATACCTCAGTCAAGTTCTACTGCAGAGATTTCAATGTTTATTAGGCAGAAAGTTTTATTTAACCAGGTTACTCTGTCACATGAGCACCACAATGTGAACAAAGAAATGGAGTTGAAAAGAATATAAAAGGCAGTCATAAAATTGATTGGCCATGGAATTTCAACTTTTAAAAAGGTGAAGTGAATACAAGAAACTGAAGATAAAGTACCACTGGTAGAATTAGTGAACCTTAGGTATTCATGAAATGAATCGAAGGAGGAACTGTTCAGAGTGAGAAAGCTGGAGAAAATATCCTTAAAATAAAAAAGCCAATAGCCCACAAGTGGAATGCATGAAGTTTTGATTATGGACTGTGCATTACCATTGATTAAGACACAGATTTTAGGGTAACCATGGAGTCATTGGCCCTGGAAAGATGGAGGACAAGGTCATAGGGAGAGAGAAATTCAAGGCGCTAGCATCCAGACAGTTAGAGGGACCTACCACATAAGGAATGGAAGTCAATAAGATTTAAGTAAAAATAGATTTAAGTATATTAGAGTGAGTTAAAGTCCTTAAGGTCCGAGAGACAAAGGTTGCCATAACGAGAATACGTAAGGTAAGATTCAAGACCACGTGCTTTTATATAAGTTGAATGCAGAATGTTTTGAAACTGATATTCAGAAAGAGAGCACTTCTCAAATCAGTGTTATTAGAGTTGTGACGAAAAGCTTTATTAATCTACACTAGATCTTATTGAACTAAACTTACAAAAATAATCAGTGACTATTGTGGGTTGAATTGTATCCCCCCAAATGGTAGATGAAATCTTAACCCCCAGCACCTGTGAAGATGTTCCAACTAATTTGGAAATAAGGTTTTTGTAGATATAATTGTGTTTAGGCAGTCACTAGGGTGCACCTTAAGCCAATATGACTGCTGTTCTTATGAGACACAGGCATATAGACACATATGGAGACATGCACACAATTACAGAGGCAGAGATTGGAATGATGCATCCACAAGTCAAGGGATGCCACAACTGATGCCAACCATCAGAAGTTTAAAAGAGGCAAGGATTCCTCTCCACAGCATCAGAGGGAACATGGCCCTGCCCACGTCTTAACTTCTGATTTTTTACCTCCATAATTCTAAATAAGTTCCTATTTTTTAAGCTACTCAGTTTGTGGCAATTTATTACTGAAACTAACACCGTGGCCCAGAGATTTGCAGGGAAAGTGGGGTTCTCTGGAGTAAATCATCTTTTTTATCAGAGCAAGAAGCTAAAACTAAGAGATGGCATTGTGATTTTGGTGATAATTGTACTAAATTCCAAAAGGCAGAGAGGAAGGATGTCAGGAAAAGATGTATGTCTTCTCTCACTAGATATATTGACTATAGTGTTTTAAAATATATTCTCATCTTCTTTATCATATGACTTCACACTATGAGGACGTTAAGATACAAAACAGATGAACATAAGGTAAGAGAAACAGAAATAAAATAAAATCAGGGAGGAGGACAAAACATAAAAGACTCTTAAATTTGGAGAACAAAAAGAAGGTTGCTGGAGGGGTTGTGTGAGGGGGGATGGGCTAAATGGGTAAGGGGAATTAAGGAATCTACTCCTGAAATCGTTTTTCCATTATATGCTAACTAGCTTGGATGTAAATTAAAAAATAAATAAAAATATGGGGCATCTTGGTGGCTCAGTTGGTTAGGCATCCAACTTCGACCCTGGACATGATCTCACAGCTCGTTGGTTCAAGCCCCTCATCGGGCTCTGTGATGACAGCTCAGAGCCTGGAACCTGCTTCCAATTCTGTGTCTCCCACTCTCTCTCTGTCCATGCCCCCGCACACTCTGTCTCTCTTTCTCTCAAGAATAAATAAACATTAAAAATATAAATAAATAAATAAATAAATAAAAATAAAACAAAATAAAAATAAATAAAATAGGTTCTAATGTCACAAAGATACATATTATCTTATCCAAAAAATATAAAAGGCAAAGTTTAGAAACTGAATATAGTATTTGTTTGAGTTTCCTAGTATAGTGAATAGAATATGCCAGGCGTTTTTAAATCTATTAAAGGCTAGAAGGAAGTAATCATTTTTCTTTGAATAGACTTACAAAACCATAATGTCCTTATTTCTTTGTGAATAAGCAATCAATTTCAAGGAGATTGTCCACGTGCAAAACAAACGAAAACACCTAACAGGAATGGAAAGCAGCTAATACACACATTTCATTTTGCCATAGATAATTCCTGACATTATTTTTTAGCAAATTTATTGGAGAAAACAAACAATATTTAATTTCATTGTAATTCCCAAAGACAGATGGTAATAAAAATCTATCCATCTTCCTGTGCTCGTTATATGCTAAATTTATCTAAGGGAGATAATGTTGTTGTTAGTTCAAATAACTTGAATATAAACTAAACATTTCTTTTCTAGCAAAGGTTAAATCATCAAGGCAAATATTAGAAAATTAAGAACTATGTCTCAGGGTTAAAATGCTTCTTTGACACACACTGAAAAAATATTCTTTGCTGTATAAATGAAGCAAAGTTTTTGGTTACCATATTTATAGAAATATAAGTCATGCAGTAGTCTCTTCCACCATATAAAGTATGTTATGCTTTGGAACAATTTTTGTAACTGCCATCACTAACATTTATTTGAAGGGTGCTAGCTGTTGGGATTGTAAGGATATGTTCTTCTAGGCTTCAACATAGTAAATTTATTTAAGTTCTCTTCTGCACTAAATCTAAGTATATAGATATAGCCTTATGTAGAGTAGATTCTCAGTAGGTGATGTGAAAGCTCTTAAACAAAATATGCAAATGAACTACATTGTTCTTTGAGATTTGATCTCATCTCTCCTTGCTTCTATAGCATTTCCTATTGACACATTGTCCATCGCCATTTTTTTTCAGTTTGCTCATCTAAGGTGAAGAATTCCCATTCCCAATACCCGTGGCCCTCTCCATGAGGACTTCATCTGTAGAGATATTCTTAGACCAAACACAGGCCAGGTCAGAAGTGCTCTGGAGGTAAGGTTCCCAGGAGCAGCCCTCACCCAATAACAGACAGGAGTGGGTGAATAAAGTACCTTAACTCTCTTGTTCCTTGAGAGATGAAACCCTGAAGTGTGCTCCACACAGTATCCCAAGGTCTCAGTAGTACTGAGCACCAACTCCCTACAGTAGGAATTTTCTCATAACACACCCTGGCTTCCTTCTTTTCTTTGTTTCTCCTCCATTACTCAAATATATTACTTGAACTCATTCTTGTTTTAAGGTGTGTTTCTGGGAGATTCCAAACCATAAGACCTAGTAAACAACATCAACACTGGTATTTGCACCCCTTTTAAAAACATCATCAAAACCCATTTTCTACTTCCATCACGTTTCTTTTATTCTCAAAAAAATTTTTGATTTAAGTTCATCTACCTTATGTCCAATTGTTTTATTCCTTTTTACATCAGAACCCATTGAAAATATTTTTGGTGTTTGATTCCTTGTCTCCTTTTTTCCCTTAATTCCACCTCATTCAGGACTTGCCCACATGACTACACTTTACCCGCTCCTCTCAAGAACACATATAATCTCTGTACTGCTTAATTTAAGGGGTGATTTTCTGCTTTTAGTTTTTTTCTCTAATTGATACAGCACACTTGTATTTTACAGTGGATGACAGCTATCCCAAAAGGCAATTCTTAATCCCTGAAGCCTACTAATGCTAATGTGTAAGGAAAGAACAAAAAGGTCTATGTAGAGATGATCAGGTCAAGGATCTAAACAAAGAAATATTATTCTGGATTACCCAGGTGGGCCCTAAATTCAACCATGGATAACCTTATTAAAAGAAGTAGAGGGCTATTTGGTACATACAGAAAAGGTGACATGAATATGGATGCGGTGATTAGCATGGTGCGAACACAAGCAAAGGAATGAACCATAGTGGAAGCTGTAAGAGGCAAAGAAGGATCCCCCCCTCCCTCCAGAGCCTCCAAAGAAATGTGGCCCACATTTCAGATCCTCTGATCTCCACAACTAAAAGAACACATTTCTATTGTTTTATGCCTTCCAGTTTATGGTAACTTGTTACGGCAGTCACAGAAAACTAGTGTAATGCCCACTTCTTAATAATTTTGTGAATTTCTCATCTGATAATGTTGGGCTATTCCAATTTTCCATTTTTGATCCTCTTCTTTTGCCTAGCTAAATAATTTCCTTCTATGTCTTCATCAAATTTTGTGTTTAAAGACCATCTTTGTACCACTAATTTTAAACTTTTCTCCCAGACCAGATTGCTGTTTTGAGTTTCAAATCCATTGAACCAATTCATATCACAGATACCCATCAGTGTCCAAAAGCCAAATCCAGATCTTTCTTCCTTTAATGCTCTTCCTCCCCCTTCACCTGAAGTTTTCCCCTTCACTCAATGGCAACTCCATTCTTATTCTTGTTTAAGTACAAAACTTTAGAGTCATTCTATTTTTCTCTCTTTCATAAACATAATTAATATAACATCAAAATGCTCTTGGCACTACCATGAATATATACCTAACTTCTAATCTAAACTCTAATTGCTAATCACTCTGATTATCTTGGTCTAGGACAATAGAAAGCTTTCTTTGATTATCACAAGAGCCACCTTCTTCTTCCCTCAGTGTCTAGAGTGAAACTTTGAAATTATGAGCCAGTTGATGGATCTGCCTAAGACCTCCAGTGATTTCCTATCTTACACAGAGAAGCAGCCAAAGTCATTGTAATGGACTAGAGATCCTACATTTTTTTTTTGAGACAGAGAGAGAAAGGACATAAGAGAGAGAGTAAGCAGGGGAGGAGTAGAAGGAGAGGGAGAGAGAAAATCTTAAGCAGGCTCCATGTCCCGTGTGGAGCCCAATGCAGGGCTCAATCTCTCCACTGTTAGTAGGAAATAGAGTCAGACCCTTAACCACCTGAGTCACCCAGGCAGGCGCCCCTATGGATCCTACTTGATTGGCTTCTTGTTACCTCTCAAACTTCACCCCCTGATACTTTCCTCCTGATGATTTTCATCCAGCCACCTTGGCCACTTTAATAAATGAAGAATTCAAGAGTAGTCCTTTCTGAGACCCTTTGCTTGGACCGTTCCCTTTGTCAGGAATGTTCTTCTGGATATTTACCTGGCTAATATCCTGATTTCCTTCAAATTCTTGCTTAAATGTGATCTTTTAATGAAATCTATCTTTTCTATGTTATTTAAAATGAAATGACAACCAGCTTCTCATCTTATCTCCTCATCCCAGCATTCCTGATGCAATTAACCCTCCTCAAGTTTTCCAAAGTATTTATTATTTTAAACATACTATATTATGTATGACTCAGTCGGTTAAGTGTCTGACTTTGGCTCTGGCCATGTTCTCAGTTTGTGGGCTCAAGCCCCACTTTGGGCTCTATGATGACAGCTCAGAGCCCAGAGCCTGCTTCAAATTCTGTGTTTCCCTCTCTCTGCTCCTTCCCTGCTCTTACTAAAAATAAGCAAACATTAAAAAAATTAAATGTACTATATTATTTATTCATTATATATATTCAATATTTTCTCCTTGCACAGCAAAATATACATGAGCCAATAACATATATGTTGTATCTTCTTTTTTGGTCACTGATGTACCTATATCCCTATCATAGTGCCTTCACAGATTTAGCACATGAGAGATATTTGACTGAATGAAGGTATTGATAGAGGCAATAAACAAAGACAAATTATAAACATTTCCATTTATCATGAGCAAAGGGATTTTAGCCTATTCCTAAAGTATAAGAAACACTTTTATTTACATTTTTATTGCTTTTATTGTCAAAGCTATAAAAGTTGTAGACTTAAGACACTGATGGACTTAAAAGTCTTCAGAAAAATATACCTAAATGTACACAGATACTGGATTAAGTTATTAAACATTCATCCAGCCAAAGTCTTAATTATCTGGATTTATGATATGAAACAGATCTCTGAGTCTTTGGTTCTCATTTTTTAATTAAAATGTTCAGTCTTCTCATCTCTCCCACCTCCTTTGTATTGTTAAGTCAGTTTAACAGAAAAGTATAATCTCAAAATAAGTTATAAGTTTGAACCATATCTGGAGTATCTAACACAGTTCATTGGACTTAGGGGATCTGATATTAAGTACTGAATTGTGTTGTTACTGCTAATTGTCACAATGAATGATGCATATTATTACTTATGTTACATTCTGTATCAGAAGATAAAAATCTTCACTTATCCGGGAGAAAAGATGCATAAGACCAGATGGGTATAAGAATTAAAAGGTAAGTTATGATGACCATTGTAATGAAAAGTTCATACTCTTTGAAATGGATATAGGTGCTTTATACTTAAATGCTTTCTGAGCAGAAAAGTGGGTATGCATGTTTTTAAAATGTGGGACAATACTTTTATCTGTTTACTTAAAAATATTGCTTGGCTTACAACTATCCAAGTCAAACCAATCTCATATGTGAAATTGATTTGTTCTTTAGGGGGCTAATTGTGACTGTATTGAGGAGCCTGAGTGGCTCAGTCCTTAAGCCTCTCACTTCTGCTCAGGTCATGATCTTGAGGTTTGTTTGTGGGTTTGAGCTCTGCATCGGGCTCTGTGCTGAAGGCCAGCTCGGAGCCTGGAGCCTGTTTCAGAATCTGTGTCTCCCTCTCTCTCTGACCCTCCCCTGATCACGCTCTCTCTCTCTCTCTCTCAGAAATAAAGAAACATTTAAAAATTTTAATTTGTGACTGCATTATCCCAACATCCCCAGGAAAACAACAGTCTACTAACTGCATTTTTCTAGATTAGCAAACATTTAATAAGATTAAAAGGGGGCTGAAATGAGTTATAACCTGTTACAACTGATTCCACTACTTTCTTTTCCATATCTTCAGTGCCAACCCTCACAAACACATTTAATAAGAAAGTGACAGAGTAGTGATTTCTTGATAACTTATGATAATGGATTTTATTCATCTATGTTTTGATGTGAAGAAAGAACCTGTCCACATATCTCAGTTCATAATCTGGGTGCAGGTGTATATAGGAATACTTGCTTAATTTTCATTCGAAAATGCTCATATCAAAGCACAACAAAAAGAAAACAACATAAAACAAACCCTACAAAAGTTATTTGTATCAGGCAGGTGGTTTCACATATTGCTTCAAGATATCAAAGGAAAAATATGAAGCACTACCCTTGTCTTCCTGATTGTATTATGCAGGTTAGAATAACATTGAGAACAGCACTGAGAAAGAAACACCTTATCACAATAAATATTTTATGTCTCTCAGAGGACAAAATCAACACAGCTGGGTGCAGAGGAACAAAGGTGCTCGGCAATGTTCCTTAGCTGAATCGCTATACCCTTTCCAGAGTGTTGTCAATTATCACAGCATGAGTAGGCGTAGAGGAACAGCCCATGTTCAAAATTAGTCACTGGGCCATGCCCAGCTTCAAGGGAGCCATGCCTGACTTCAACATATGACCTATACGTTGGGCTGTAGATGGACTGCTTGGTGAAAAGTACTCTGTATGCCTCACTGAATTCAAGTTATTTTATTTATTTTTTTTTTTATTTCTAGGAGAGAGAGAGAGACAGCGTGGGCAGGGGAGGGTCAGAGAGAGAGGTTGACACAGACTCTGAAATAGGCTCCAGGCTCTGAACTGGCAGTCAGCACAGAGCCCAATGCGGCGCTCGAACCCACGAACCGCGAGATCATGACCTAAGCAAAAGTCGGACGCTTAACCGACTAAGCCACCCAGGCGCCCCTCAAGTTATTTTTTACACTAACTTTCTTCCTTTTAAAATATTTTGTGCTCAATGAAGTATATCGACCCGATAACAATGAAACTTTCTCAGAATATCATATTGACTGTAAAGGTCTTATCATTCCTAAATATCAAGTTAGAATTGCAAGTCTTCATACTCTAAATGATTCAATATTCATAGGAAGTGTATTTTTGTTCTGTTAATTCTTCAAATGTTATCTAGCTGAGTGGTATCTTCAATGCATATGTACCTGAATTCACATAGTGCAATGACCCAATAATCGTTTTTTTTTTTAAATGTTATTTATTTTTTGAGAGAGATAGATAGAACATGAGTGAGTGAAGAAAAAGAGGGAGGAAGACACAGAATATGAAGCCGTCAGCACAGAGCCCGAAGCAGGGTTTGAACTCACAAACTATGAGATCATGACCTGAGCCAAAGTTGGACGCTTAGCCTACTGGGCCACCCAGGTGCTCCACAATGCTCCAAGAGTCTTAAAGCCAGTCTGAAATTCTAGAGGAATAATTATTTTATAATAACTACTGCCCTGTCTATGAATTATATGAGTGAGTGTGTGTGATATAAGTGTGTATGTGTTAAATTATATCTTGCCATTTAAATTTCAAGTAACATATTGCTTAATATAATTATTTAGAAATATCTTAATTAAAGGTTTTAGTTAAAATATGTCTTAAATTATAGTTTAATTTATGTTAGAAAATTATATTTTGAGAATATATTTCCATGAGTCACAGCTAAGGATATTATCTGGCTAAGAATATGAAAAACTATGAGCATACCACAAAATTTCAAAGTTAGAGTTCTAAAGTATTAAATTAATGGTGAAATATAATTCAGAACATCAATTCATCTTTAGGTTTTTAATACAAAAGAATGGATGCATAGAAAGAAACATGATAGACTACAACCTTTAAGGTAATGAGTTGATAATAATAATATTAATAAAAACGAGGAGAAGAAAGAGAACAGAAAGGAGGAGGAGGAAGAGGAGGAAGAGAAGGAGGAATCGGCTGTGGAGAAGCACTTTTCATTGGCAAGTTAAAATTCTTTTTGTGATGTGTTCATTTACCAACCTCCAATATACAACTTGGAAACAGGAAGTGTTAACATTTCTGAGTTATCTTGGTGACGTGAATAAAGAAGGAATTATATAAAAAACATACAGAGTAATTAACATAGTAGCACCCTCCCCAAAAGTGGATATGGTCCATGACTTTCACAATTTTATCTATTGAACGTCTTTCCCACCAAGCTAATTCAAATGTTAGTTATACATAGTTAACTTCAGTCATATGTGGTTATGTAAATTAGAAGAATTTGCATGGGCAGTGTTTCCTGTCTATGAAATGTGAGGGGCAAAAAATTCTCTCTTAATCTGTGTCCAGATCCATAAATCTCCTTCTGCTCTACCTTAGATAGTTAGATCATCCACCAAATCAAAAGTCACCAGAGGTATATTATTTTGACCCATGTACCTCTTCACTAAAAATCCATTATGCCAATAAATATTTATTACACAACTATTTTATGAAAAATACTCTATGAAATTGATACCAAACAAGGTTAGGACATCCTGCCAAAAACATAGATGTGCCATCTGCTTTCTGAAACTTATCTTTTGATGCTTACAGAAGAGAAAAAATATTAAAGTGAGGCAAACTCTCTCTGGGAAAATTAAGAGCACGGTACCTGATGATCAATTATCTTGTCCATTTATTCACATCACAGAATTCATTGCATACTAAGCATGTGCCAGGTACTGTGTTCATTCCTAAGAATGTAAAAATTAAAATGTATCTCTCACATTCTGATCTCAAGAAAAGTTTAGTGTTTGGCTTTAAACAAATGTAATAAAATAATGTAGTTAATGCAAAGAAGATGTTTTCTTTAATGTTTTTAATGTTTATTTTTGAGAGAAAGAGTGTGATCTAGGGAATGACAAAGAAAGAGGGAGACAAAGAATCTGAAGCAGACTTCAGGCTCTGAGCTGTCAGCATGCACCCTAATGTGGTGTTCTAACTTATGAACCATGAGATCCTGACCTGAGCCGAAGTTGGATGCTTAGTCGACTGAGCCACCAAGGCGCCCCTGAAGATGTTTATTTAATACAGTGAGCCCACAGGAAAAAGAATTCCTTTATTAGTGAGGGGGTAAGAAAGAAACTTCATAGAGATGATAGCATTGGATTAAGAATTATAAATAAAAGAGACAGATTTATAAGCAAAATAAACAATATGTACTGAACATAAAAGAGACTAGTAAGTTCAGAAAGGAAGCCATAACCTACATTTTGAAATAAATTTAAGGGGAGAAGAGGTAATTGCAGGAGATAAAAGCAAGATCCTCAGTGTTTTCTAGGCAAAAGTTCAGATACTGGGAATTCTTGGTACATGGAAGAGGAAAGATTTCACATTCCCCTTAAAATTCTTCTCTAGTGATTGGATTCTTGATATTAACATTGTCTGAAACAGATTGAGCTCCTAAGAGAAAAAGTGTTTAGTTTAAGAGTCCAGTGCTATGGAATAGTAGCAGAGGTATAGTAAATCATTACACAGATGGGTGTGTACCTATAAGATAAATTGTGAGCTGAAGACTAAAATTGACATCTCAGCTTATTTGTGGTAAATGAATAAATCATCACGGGTGAGAACAATTAGAGAAAGTATATGAGATAGTCTTTCTTCATCTATATTTTTAAAGCTTTATTGAGATATAATTCACATACAATAAACTACACTTACTTAGGTGTAAAATTTTAAGTATTTTGACATATGTATCACATGTACATGAGTGAAACCATCACAATAAAGAAAATAGAATGCATTATCAATCTCCAAAGTTTCCTTGTGAGCCTTTGTAATTCTTCCCACCATGCCTTACAGACTCCCTCTTCTCTGTCACCAGGGAGCCAATCAAGTGAGTATAGTGTTGGTGTTAAAACAAATAAATAGTCTAGAAATAAGTAAAAAGACCTACTGATTTTTAACAACTAATTTTTCAAAAAAGTAGAAAGCCAGTTTTCATGCAGAAAAGACAGTATTTTAACAAATGGTTCCAGACAAATTATATATTCTATATATTTTAAAAAATATTTTCTCTATGTCTTGCACTATGTTAAAAAGAAAAAGAAAACAACTCAAATGGATACTAGGCCTAACCATAAAACCTGAAATTATTAAGCTCAGTGAAGAAAACTGACTAGAGCAAAATATTTTTACCTTGTAATTAGGAAGATATATTAAATACAATGCTAATAGAACAGTAAAAGAACCAAGTGATAAATTTGACATCATCAAAATTAAAACTTTTGCTCTTCTAAAGATAATGTTAAGAGAATGAAAAACAAAAGAACAGATGATGAAAACATCTGCAAACCATTGATCTGATAAAGACCTTTATCCATAACATAAAAATTCCTAAAACTCCATAAAAGAATATTTCTTAATATAAAATGTCCAGTATTTGAGTGGATACTTCAATATAGAAGATGTGATTACTATGGTAAGTCATATTCACAAAGTGGGAAATATCTTCACTTTCCCCTCAATTATTTCAGGACTCTAAAAATTGTCTTAAAATAAAGAAAAAAAAGAATATGATGGCAAAAAAAAAAGCACATGAGAAGATCTGCTGATAGAAGAATGGGTAAAAAAGATGTGGTATATTTATACAACAGAATATTACTAAGCCTTAAAAATGGATGAGATCTTGCCGTTTATGAAAAGGATATCCCTACAGTGTATTATGCTAAATAAAATAATTCAGACAGAGAAAGACAAATACCATATAATTTTATATTTATGTGGAATCTGAGAAATAAAACAAATAACAAACCAATAAAATAGAAACAGACTCATAGATTCAAGAACTGTTGGTTACAAAACAGGAGAGGGATTTGTGGGAGTGGGTGGGCTGGGTAAATAGGTGAAGGGTATTAAGGGGTACAAATTTCCAGTCATAGAATATGTAAGTCATAGGGATGTAATGTATAGCATAGGGAATATAGTCAATAATATGGTAATATGGTTGTATTGTGACAATGGTAATTAGGCCCCATGATGACCATTTCATAATATATGAAAATATTAAATCACTTTGAAACTATAGGGCATCTGCGTGGCCTAGTTGGTTGAGCATCCAACTTTGGCTGAGGTCATGATCTCGCTGTTGGTGCGTTCAGCCCCGAGATGGGCTCTGTGCTGACAGCTCTGAGCCTGGAGCCTGCGCTGGATTCTATTTCTCCCTCTCTCTCTGACTCTCCCCCACTCATTCTCTGTCTCAAAAATAAATAAACTATAAAAAAAAAAAAGAAACTAATGTTATTAAATGAGAATTATCCTTCAATAAAAATGCTGAAAACCTTCAGTCACTAAGGAAACTTGGCAAAGGGCACTGAGTTTGGGAAATCTGAAATTGACATTTCAACCCAAGTAATGTAACTTGGTAGCATGTACTTAAAATTTCAGTTAATTATCCTTTAATATAATCAGATACTTGGAACGTCAAATGACATTTTTTTCCTCAATCCAACTCCTAAGTTGTGTTCATCAGACACTCGTGTATACTTCTGTCTTTATTTGAATGTTCCAGTTTCATCACTGCAAAATAAGGAAATAGTGTCACCTAGCTCACTGGTTTGTTTTAAAGATGAAATGATTCAATACACATACATGTTTATATACAATGTTTCCTACTGCAAAGATTCAGCAGATAATAGAGCTTATGATTTCTGATAGAAGTCATTCAGAAATTAATTTGTCTTATCACTTATTTCCTAGACTGTAAAAGAGAAGAGTAACTACATTGGGGCATTAGTCTACCTGAGCTGCCATTAACAAGGAAATGCAGACTGGTGGCTTAAACAACAGAAATTTATTGCTCACAGTGCTGGAGGGTTGTAACGAGTAACAAATTTCATCATTTGTCTATAATAAATTTTGAGATTTATTTTGTTTAATGTTAAACCAATTATGCCTTATGCATGTTTTGATCCATTTTTGATCCTTGTCAAACAGATGTCCTTCCATATACCACAAACCTATTTTCATTATAACTTTTATTAAGAGATCTTATTGAAATTCATCTTCTTTTTTAAAATATTTATTTGTGTGTGTGTGACAGAGAGAGAGAGAGAGAAAGAGAGAGGAAAGAGCAGAGAGATACAGAGACAGAATGCAAAGCAGACTGTGGTCTCAGAGCTATCAGCGCAGAGCCCAATGCGGGGCTCAAACTCACCAACTGTGAGATCATGACCTGAGCAGAAGTCAGATACTCAGCTGACTGAGCCACCCAGATGCCCCGAAACCCAACTTCTTTTAACGGAACAATACGTTCACATAAGGAAATTCATACTCCATCCTTAATTTAACATTATCTTCCATTTACATCTCTTCCCAACACAGCATATTGCCAGTTTTTAAGGTTTCCTCGGTAAAAAACATATTGTCCAAATGTTTCTTATAAATACCAACAGTAAGTTTAAGGAAGAAAAATAAAACATCAAATTTTTCATGAATATTTTATGGCTCTGGAACTTCAGATTCAATTTGCATATAAATCTATAGGGTGGTAATTATGAACAAGGAAGTAGAAGTAATATATATTAAAAACATGAGGTAATATATCATAAATGTTTACTAGTCCTACTTAAATGATAGTTAAGCCATGAAAGGTGAGGGACAACAACCAAAAAGCAACCCTAACAATTATGTATAAAGACTCTCAAATGTTCTACTTAAAGCTAGAGACATAATTTTTTCAAAGTTTGTACTGTTTTTGCCTACATTTTAAAACCAAGGAGACTATAACTTTTGAACCACAAAAGAATTCTAAAAATATGTCAATATAATTTTCAAACCCTGATGAAACAATAAGAAAAAAACAGACAACAGAAAATTGTGTAGCTCAGTAGTGTATCCAATTACGTGGAACAATGTATCAAACTATGTTTTTCATTTTTAATGATCATCTTAAGAAGCATACATTTTATTACACTTTGTATCTAAACAAGGTAGTTCTTGAGAATTTCAGTACAACTTTGTGTAGATGTTTGGGCTCAATCATAAAATCAATTGAATTGTAACTAAGGGTGAACAAAGAACACATTGAACTTCACTCCCCACCCCTGTGCTTGGGAGATTACACATCAAACACAAAATTAATTTGTAATATTTATAAAATATAATTCAAAACAGGATCTGAAAAGAGCTTTCTAGAGTCTGCTATTGTACATAAATTGTATACTTAGTATTATTTTAGAAATTAATACCTCATAGGTCACTAGATAAATGTATGAACTGTAAAATAAATAGAACAAAAAATAAATTGTGTATTTATCATGCCCTTTAAATATACCCTTCCATATTTACAAGTGACAGTGAATGACAAGACAAACACACATTGTTTTCCATGACATATTTCCATCTTAATTAATTATATTAAGGCTACAAAAAGCCTATTTCCAAAATAGTTTGTATTCTGAGCCTCTGGTATACATGGATTCTTAGGGGCACTGTTCAACAACAATGATAACAGTATTATGTTCTTTGAAATTAAATATTATATAAAGTGTCCCATAAATTATCCATGTTTTGCAGAATGTTATAAAATATTATGCTATGACTTGTCCAGCAATATTGTTTTGTTGTAGTTGTTTTCATTGTGGCTATTGTTTAGTTATTTACATTATCTTCTTAGTAATGAGGTATTTGCATTCTTATAGACATAGTCAAAGGTTATGAATCAATTGGAAAGTGAGTGTTAATGGATCAATGCCAACAGATTATACTATTGACTTGCTTTGTTTTTGACCAAATAGTTTAATTTTTTCAGTATCTTGAGTCAATTTATCTCTGCTTATAACCCCAGCCTCACCCTCTACTTTAGGAAGGCATTTCTTACAGGATCCACAGGAAATTAACAGACATGCTGTGAATAATATTCTTTAATTAAATCTAGTCAGAGAAAAGTGGGTTCAACAAAGCAGGTTTCTTTACCATAAAATTTCAAATAGCTTTTAATTTGCTACACTGTGTTATGATACTCATAGAATGAGATTAGTTAGGCATTGTTTTACAAATTTATTAGAAAGTGAATTCTCACTGGATGAACTATCTCATATAACTGGGCAAAATGTTGTTTCTGTTCCATCCCTCAGGTAGTTGATCAATAGGACATTACTTCAGTATGTCCAGCTCCAAACCTGTGATCGAAGTTTAGTAACTGGTCTTCTCCCTTGTTTCTGAGTTTAGAACTTCACTTTTTGCCATTGTATGGATTTCTATCTAGAATCCATGTTCAGAAGATCTCATCTTGGTAAACTAAGAACACCAAGTCATTGACAAGGGAAGTCTTGCTCTGCATTTGTCAGTCTTTCTTTTTAAGCCATGCTATACTCTCACCCCAAAATTGTGAAGTTTCTTAATTTCTGATTACAGATTGTGACTGTTAATTTTATGTGTCAACTTGACTGGGCCAATGGATTCCTGGACAGCTAGTAAAACATTATTTCTAGATGTGTCTGTGAGGGTGTCTCCAGAACAGATTGGTATTGGAATCCATACACTGAGTAAAGAAGACCACTGTCATTAAAGCAAGTGGGCATCAACCATTCATCCACTGATGGCCTGAACAGAACAAAAATGCAGAAAAGAGCAAGTTTACTCTCTGCATGAACTGAGTTACCCATCTTTTGCTGACTTTGGACATCTGCATTCTTGGTTTTCTAGTCTTCAGACTTGGACAAGGACTTAACATCATTGGCCTCTAGCTGTTGGAATTTTGGATTAAGATGAGTACTTACATCATTGACTCCCCTGGTCTACAGGCCTTTAGGACCAAACAGAAATGACACCCCTGGATTTCCTGGCTCTCCAGCCTGCAGACAGCAGATCATGGGATTGCTCAGCCTCCATAATTGGATAAGACAATCCCTTATAATAAACCTCTTTCCACATATCTGTGTAGATCCCATTGGTTGTTGTTCTGGAGACCTGGCTAATACACAGACCTTACTATACATTATATACTCAATACTGTCATCTTGACCATCTTCCAAGACAATACTAATTCTGCTAGAGCACCCTCATCCCACTTGCCTTTAGGGTTTATTACCATACAGTAGATCTCCCCATGGACCTTGTAACCGTAATCTCATATTATTCCATCTCAGGTTTTAAAATTTAAATATCTAACTCTTTTTCTTATTTTGTATCCTTCCAGAAATTTCCCTCTTCATTCACATAGCATCTCCCCTCTGCCTAATTCTATTAAATCTAGCTCCCTTTTTTAATCACTTCCATCAACTACCAAAAGGTTCTTGCTTAAAATAAAATAAAATAAAATGGCATATCATTGTACATTTACCCCCAAATGAATTATTTATTTCTTCGGTAAGCATTAATTGAACAATTTTAATACGCTAGTAACAGATATTCTAGGAGCTGAGAATACAGTGATAAAACAAAAAGAGATTACTTAGGAGACATTTAGTGGAGGAAAAGGGTAATATAAACAATATAAATATAGTATGTTAAAGAGTGCTATGTTAATGAGCAACAATTACGTCACCAAAGAGGATACAAAATGTCCAGGAAGCAGGTTAATATTTTAGGGTGGTCAGGAAGCTCTTCACAAAGAAGGTAACCTTGCATAAAGACTTCAAGGAAGCCAGGGAGCCCGTGTGCTTATCCAGATGAAACTCGGTGAAAAGGAACAACGACTGCAGGAGGACTTGTGAATAATGCCTAGTAACTTTCTTCTGACACTTCAGTGTAATGATGATAGAAAGGAGATGCAGAAAACTGTCAGAGAAAAAAACATGGCTTTCTTAGGAAGGAAAAGTCAAATAGACTATATAACTTCTAAAATTGTTTTTTCTGAGTTGTCAGTATTATTTCGGGTTGTTTTTGTTTGTCTGGGGTGTTTCATTTTTGGTTCCACCTAGTTCCTCCCTTTTATGCTGTGATTTTCTTCAATAGCCATGAGATCCCTGTGAAGTATTTTCCCCTGAATTTATGAGCTGACTTTGAGTACAGTAAATTGGGCAGTGGGAGATCGGGTGTTGATGGACTGACTGCATCTCAGGATGAGTAAGGAGGAGTAAGAAGGTGGGTTAGATGCACCTACCTCCATTCCACTGCCAAATAAGGAAGGCTTTCTTCTGGTTTCTATGCTCATCATCCAAGAAAAATGGCTCCCAGAAATATCTATAAATAATTTTGAGGTGTTTTTCTTATTTTATCCTAAGGGCAATAATGCAAATCCAGGTGAGTGTGTGTGTGTGTGTGTGTGTGTGTGTGTGTGTGATGGTGAGGGGGGATATGGTGAATGGGGCAGACATTTCACAGTCAGATTTGTAAGGAATTTTTGTTTTGGACATCTCTGAAGAGTTTCTCAGGAAGAAGCACTCCTATAACATCTCCTTTGCGTTTTCTGGGATGTGGCTGTACCCATTCGGTTCTGTCCACTGTGTCTGTCTATCATCTTTCCCTTTTCTTAATATTTTGTCAAAGGACCATAGACCACTTCCACTCAATCATTTCTAAGGCAATTGAAATTCAATCCCCTTCTTCACTTCTGTTGTCATTTAGACAAACCTCCAGGGGAAGACTTTTCTGTTGGTGAAGAGGGTTTCCTGATCCTAAATAGTACAGGATAGTGAAATACAGGACTGGGAACATGTGAACAGTAGCAGTTATTAGTCATGTATTCGTCACAGTCTGAGGGAGGAGGACACCACGTGTGCAATGCAAGGCTACAGAGGACGAGAGGGGTGCATTGTGAAACAGGGCTCTGAGGGTGGGCTCTGTATTAACGAGGAGAAGGGGTCCTGTCTGGTTCCTACAGGAGAATGTGATTGACTTGTTTGAATACTTCTTGAACCAGAAGGAAGTTTGAGGACCAGATGGGGTCCAGGTGGTCCAGGTGATGGAGGACCTGGCTGGGGAGGGAGCCTTTTCTGTTGGGTGGCAGCATATCTATTGAAAAGAGGCTCATAGGCGAAGGCAGCACATGGAATTCTGGATCTTGCAACACACAGATGTTCTATCATTACCTCAGATAGAACCTCATCTACTTCGCTCAACTTGTACAAATTTAGAACTGAGTTTATAGCACATTAGATAATGCAGTTTTCATCGTTTTGACTTGACTTACTTATAAGTAAAGGTGCAGGGCTTTCTCTCTGTTTATATGTATAGCCTTTTTTATGCAAAATTACCTACTTTTGTTCTATTGTGACCAGATTCTTTTTGGCCTAAACTTAAATGTATTTATTTCACCTGTCTATCTTTTTGAATGATCTGCCTCCTATCTTCTGACTATTTCCATTTGCCAAGATTTTACCTTTGCATCTCCCATCTTTTCACTGTTTATTCTTCTGAGTGACTATTTTCTTCTTTTCTTATTTCAATTAGCAACCAGTGCTGACAATGCCCAAATCTCTACCTCAGCTCTTCACAAATTTATACTCCCCTTTACACTATTTACTATCTCTTGTCTCACAAGCTCATCATGAACAGCGTTTATAAAACTAAAATGATCACTCTTTCCAAATAGTATTTGTTACTGCAGAGTCAGGCTCCTGGTTAAAGGCCTAGATGTGATTTTTCAAGCCTGAGCTCAGACAAAGAGGTTTTACCCACAGGCTTTGGGGGAGAAGTCACCCTCCCCACACCAGGTCTGGGATGCAGCCCACGCACTGCAGTGACTGAAAAAAGCTGCAGCCAAGGACTCAGTTCCTCCCCATACCCACCCATCCCCTCAACTGCCCATCATGCTCCTCACATATTTGCATTGGTAGCCCAGGTGCCATCATTTGTAGAGGGCTTCTTGGAAACCTTTGCTGAAGTCTGTTACCAAGGGAGAAGGGGAACTTTGAACTTGAATCCAGACAGGTTACCCAACTCTGAGTTCTCAGTACTTTCTTGCTCTGAGCCTTCCTCCATCTTCCCCCCTTCACCCCAGGGTCCATAAGACTGCTGACACCTTTTGTTCAAGCTCCCTTGATAGTGAGAAGACTCACTATGTCCATGCTGACCCACCTGACCCTCCACTGGTGTGATGCTCCATGGGGAGAAATGGAACACAAGGAGTCAGTGCCTTCTCCGGCTTTAACCTCTTGCTTATACCCTTGCGGTAAGTGATTAAAGGCTTCCATTTTTTAAAAATGTTTTTTAATGTTTTATTTATTTATGAGAGAGAGAGCTGTCAGCACAGAGCCTGATGCGAGGCTGAACCCACAAACCGTGAGATCATGTCCTGAGCCAAGGTCTGACGCTTAAAAGACTGAGCCACTCAGGTGCCCCTAAAGCCTTTCATTTTTGGGTAATGGGTTACTTTGACATCTGGCAAGGCTACTTGCTCTCTTCCAGATCAGCAGAGCTCCTAAGAGGCACCTAGAGTCTTTACTGCATTTTATGCACCAGCATATATTTTTCACCAGGAAAATACATGTGACTCTGTCCCAAACTTATACTACCCTCTACCTGTCCACTTGGCTTCCTAAATACTGTATATATCAGATACATTGTTTCTTCTTAAACACATCAGGAATAACTTAATTTAAACCCAATCTTCAATTTATACCACCTGGACCCCTGAAAAGAGATATTAACTGTAGCCAGAATTATCTACAAATCTTTTTCTTTACTGCAGCCATGGTAACAAAAATCAAAAGGCAAAACCCACCATTCTCCCTTCCACCCACCCAAATCACTGAATTTGGATAAAGTCTAAGCTTATCACTGTGCTTTTGACATTTTTACCCTTCCATAACTCATCGGTTTCTTCCAATTATTTTATCGTCCAGAAGCCCTAAAATTCTTCCATTGCTATAATGTATTTTAAAATTATATTTATTTGCTTATTTAATTTTACCTTCATGGCTATACTCAGCCTATCCCATTGCTTGGAATATTTAACTGTCTCTTTACCCTAAAGAAATCATTTTATATGTCAGGTCCATCATGAAAACTTCCATATTTCCCTTGTGTAAGGCAAGGCAGAGTGATCGCAGCAAGATACTCTTGGTGCGAACTAGAACTTATTGGCAGGCAGATCGGCAGGATCATGTGAGGGACACAATGTGCACAGGAAAGCAGAGAGAGACTGAAGTCAATGCCAACAGCTACCAGAATGTAAAATGTGCAAGAAATAGAGTTTTTCTGAAGCCTCTGGAGGATATTCAGTCCCACCAACACCTTGAAATTTATTTCAAACTTCTGGCATCCAGAATTGTGGGAGAATAAATATCTGTTGTTTTAAGCCAGCATGTTAGTGGTACTTTGCTACAATGGCAATGGAAAAATAATACAGATTTCTTGGCCAAATTCAGCCAAATGCTTGATTTTTTACACCCAGAAAGATATTTTTTTTACATTAAAATGGTTGAAAAAAATCAGATGAAGAATAGTACCCTGAGATATATAAAAATTGAATGAAATTCAAATTGCTGACATAAATTAAGTTTTATTGGAACACCTCCATGCTCACTCATAGATTGTCTATGGCTGCCTTTGCATTTAGCAACGGAGCTGAATGGTTGTCATGGGGAATGCATGGTGTGCTAAGCTGAAAATACTTGTTATCTGGCGCTTAACAGAACATGGCTGTGGTCCCCTGTACTGGATGCTTTTGTAATTATCATTTACTTTGTCTCCTCCATTAAATTGTGAACTTGTAGATCAGGACTTTATACATAGTCTATGTTAAATAAATATATAAAGATTCAATGAAAATTTTAACTTTTTGCTGTCTCTTTACTGTAAAACATTGCATAACAGCTATGCATTTGCTATAGTTTTTCCTAACTTTAAGACCTGCTATTTTCATTTTTCATAAATGATAGAGGTAATTAAAAGTGATGGAATTATTTGAGTTAAATATTTAATATTATGATACCATAGGGATCAAAATGTTTTGCAACAGATGAGTTTGGGGATTATTAAAACTGATGCCATGTTCATAATGATAAAATAAAATGAAAAATAAACATGGGAGATCTTTAAAAGACAACTTCAGTATGAAAAGTGACATTGTTTCCATATGTTAAGCTATTTATTAAAACTATAAATAAATTATGTCTAAAGATCACAATTTTAAATAAAATACTGATTTCACATTTGATTTGAGGATACGTGTTAAATAGTTAGACTTTCAGATGTGAGGGACACCTGCTAATTAAAGATAAAAGAGCATAAAATGTTGGCCAACATACAATATTGTGACTTTATACCTGATTGAAGAGTTTAAAGTCTACATTCTTATGTTATACATACTTTATTGCTAATTGACTATTCCTAAATCACAAACTTGTAATTGGTAGTACTGAAGTACATATTCTCAAATGTGGAACCCTAGAGAACGCTGAGTGAGAAAACTTTCTCATAAGATAAAGCTCTTTCTGAAGTCAGCACCAAACCACGCTTTGTACTTTATCAGCTTATGAAGTTTAAAGGTTATGCTAATGCAAAATTCATATTCATTTTTATAAAAGAGTTTGAGAGAAAAAAAAACCAAAAAAAAAAAACCTCTGCTCCATCAGAAGAATGATGAGGAATTTAAAAACTTTAAATTAATATTGTCTTAGTAGTTCCTGAGTTTAAAATTAGCATTGAGCTATTGAATTCAGAGAACTGTCAGAATAAGTTTGTTGTTCATGTGCTCAAATTTCTAAGTGTGCTGTACAAAATTCCGTAAAGGAATATCTGCTGCATTTTTATTTTTTAATGTATTACCTCCTTTTACAAGAGCACAAAGTCTTTTCTTGTTCTTAGAAAATGACTTACATTTACACTTGAGAGGAGCAGCATGGGGGGGAGGGGAGGGCATTTTCTACCCTTAGGCAAAGCAAGACAATTTGCTCAAGAACAATGTGAAATTGACCTTTATTTTTTCTTTTCTTTTTTTTTTTTTGGAAGTTGTCTCTGGATGGATATAACCCCAAGACTAGAAAAGGCACTAAGGGGCAGTCCTCTGTTCATTTTACATGTGGCACTTCCCATTTTCCTTCTTATCTCTATTCTATCATATTATATTAACTCAGTAATTTATACAAAACCAAGTCTGTGTATCTGTTTCTTAAGAAACAGGTATGATGTCACTTTTATGCTCTTAACCAGCTCTAAAGAAACTGTTTATTATAAGTAAGGCTACAGCTTACTATGGGGACAGACACATAACAAATAGAGTAGAAGGCAGTTTTTATGAAAATTATAAATACTTGTACGTTTTCAAAATGTACAGAACTATGTAATCTAATGGTTGAATGTTACTGACGTGTTACTGAACGTTGAGACATCCTGATTCCTATCCCAGCCACACCAGTTCAGGCTATGTGGTTAGAGGTAACATGTATAAAATCTGATCTTTAGATTCCTCAGTGAATTCTCAGTCCACCTTAGACACCGAAGGTACTAGTCCCTACCTCAAAGTGCTTTATGAGAATTAAAATTAAATAAACCCTTAGATCACTTTCATATGAATTCAAGATTTTATTTACATGGAAAATAATAATCATATGATTATATTTTGTCTTTTTTAGATGTGTAGAAAATAATCAACTTTTTTTTTTTTTGCCTACCTTGTTGCACCCTACAGAAAATTATATCACCAGACTTAGATTAAACAAACTCATTTGCACTATTAAAATTTCTCTAATTTTTAAAAATTTATATCTGAGAGAGAGAGAGAGAGACAGTGTGAGCAGAGGAGGGTCAGAGAGAGAGGCAGACACAGAAACTGAAGCAGGCTCCAGGCTCTGAGCTGGCTCTCAGCACAGAGCCTGACGCGGGGCTTGAACCCACAAACCATGAGATCATGACCTGAGCTGAAGTCAGACGCTTAACCCACTGAGCCACCCAGGAGCCTCTATACACTATTTTGTATCTTTAGTAATAATTGCTGAATAATACTAATACCAACTGAATACCAAGAGTTGACACAAAATGTTACATTAAGGACAATAATATTTTTAACAGACTGAGTTGACTTCCCAGGGAGACTAATCATTTTATGAAAATAAAACTTATAATGAAAACAAATTATTTCAAAGAAGTGTACCTTTTGTTATGAACACTGGGAAACAAAGTTAAAAACCACAAGTTTGAAACTTTCATACTACAAAAATAAAAATAAAATGAAGTACTCTCCTTTTGGTCATGGAGAGGCTTTCAGCTGCTGTCCCCAGAGCTGCTGTCTATTTCATTGTTATATAGTTGCTGATTAAAATATGTGTGGCTATGTGATTGATTTTATATACAAAATTGAAAATATAATTTTGAAAAGCATCCCAGACCCAAATAAAATTTAATATATATTTATCTTCAACTTATAAGTGTTTTTAATGTATGAATTCCAAAAAATGGAATATGAATTCCATTTTTGGTAATACATTGGATTAACCATGTGATAGATAATTCTCATTATCTTCTAAAATATTTCTTTTCTCTCAGATCTGTTTTGATGTTAAGAATTAAGTTCATAAATTCCTCTAGGTCGACATCTAATTACTTGTCAGCCTCTTGTTCTACAATTAACACTACTTTCTATGTATCTGCAAGCACTGAATGTCATCAAGGAATTTTAACAATTAACATACAATGTAGCTATACAAAGGTTTAGCAATTGTCATTTTAAAAGCTTTGCTGCCAATTATAATCTAATTACATGAAAGTTTTCCCAACTTTGGCGCCTGATTTAATCCATCCTATTACATCTATAACAAGTTGGCTTTTCAAATTATCTATTGTATCATTTTTAAGAAAGTCATGCTGGAATGCCAGTAATGAATAAGGCTCACAGAAGCTTCTCTACAATGATAGCTATTCTCAACGCCCTTCAACCAAAGACTACATGGAGCGCTTAACACAAATTGGGTTATTTACTCTTTGCTGTTAGGGTGAATGCTTTCTATAGGGAACTGCCTGGTTCCCCCAGGAACAGGATCTTAGGAGGAAACTATTACAAGATTTGGAGTCTAGGGTGGTTAATTTGTGGGAGGGTCTAAGAAATTAGGAATTCGTTTGAGATTTGATGATGTCAGAAAGCAGTCACAGTTTTATGATTGGGTCAAATAGTAGCTGTTACTTGTTTAGTGAGAGAGTGGGACATTTGCTGTTCTGCGGGTTGCACAGTGAGCTACTTTCTGTTTTGTTGCCTGGAGACATATATAATGTGACCTTGTTTGTCTCATTTTATCATGGTCTTAGATTCTGTGTGAAATTGGCACTCTATGAGATTGTTATGTGTAATAGAATCACATGGCTCAGCTCTGAGGGCCAGGTCAGACCCTGAGCTTCATGAACGGCTCTTCGTTCTTGGTTTTCTTATGTTTTGTTCTTCTCTCTTTATGAAGAATACAGGATAATGATTAAGGAAAATGTCTATAAGAGTAGCTCTGGGTAATGTTCAATATTTCAAATATTAATTTTTAATTATCAGATTTTTTAAAAAAATCAATAATTCCTCCCTGATGCTTCAAATAACTTGAGAACGCTTTTCAGAAATGAAACTTGAGATAAATTAATAAGAGACAGATGTCACTAGAATTAGATTTTCCTGGCAGCAAAGACAGAAATCAAAGTAAAATCAATTATATTTTTTTTCATTATACAAGGGAGAGAAATAACCTTTTGCTCGTCATCTGCTTTTCCCTCCAGAATTATTCTTTATCCTTGTCCACCTGCTTCTGACCCCAGAAGGCAGGCTGGATTGTCACTCTCCGTCCTCCAGGTAATATCTGCCAATGGGCATCTCCAGAGAGAGGTCAGGAGGAAAGGGGGTGGGGGCGAGGTGAGGGTATTTGTGTGGCCATTGTTTTGCCCATATCTTCTATGTGTCCCTGGACCAGGAACACCTCCTAATAGAATGCCTTCTTTGTGTGCTCTTTCTCTGAGTTCCTATATCTGCTTCCACTCTTGGCCCCTTTTGCCCTCCATTTTCGCCAACCCCGGGGTACTACACTGTTCTTTGTGCTTTTCCTCTGCCTTGCTTGTTTCTGTGTATTAATTTTGCTCATTAAACTCTCTTGAAGTGTTCCATTTTAGATTGGTAGCTATTTTCTGCTATTACACAGATTGTTACACAAAATATCCTTTTATAAAACATGGCAAACGGCAAGTCTCATATTGATTTTAATCGATTTTTGATGTATGTGTATTTATTAAGTCTTTAGCAACATTTTCAACAATCAATATGGAAGATGCAGATGCTTGCCCAATTGATATTTTAAACTGATTTCTTGTCCTTCAATCTCTATTATTTGTAATATATACTGGCACGGATAGTAGAGTGTGTCTTCAACCTTATCTGGAACAATTATGGGAATTATGTTAAATATTTCACAAATAACGGATTCTATTTTACCTGTGTATCATGAGTAACTTACTATGCATCACGGTTTGCCTGAGAGAGTCCTGGTTTATACTGTGTCTTTCTCACCTCCATCTTAACATTTGTCAAATACTTGTCATTTTTGGCAGAAGGTTTTATATATATTTGCAGTAAAATGAGCTGGGTGGATCTTGCTATAGCTCCCGTTTTCACTTGAAGTTTTAAATATGGTGTCATCTATTAGTGGATGAGATGCGTGTACTCTCACGATAATGCATCATTTTAAACCTGAAGCAAAAGAGCAAATACCTGTCCTTTCCTTTATTGACCTTGCCCAGAGCACCATCTATAACATCTCTTTGCATGGGCGGACTGCAGGGTGCTCTCTGAGGAACACCATGCACTCAAACACGGGCCAGCAGGGAGAGCTACTCCCTGTAGTTGATGGGCAACCTAGAAGTTTGATGCTGCTACCTCTTCAGGGACTTGTGTCCAGGTCTGTACTGGAATAATCAGAAGAAAAGAGCTACAAAGTCTCTTGTCCTTGGGGTCATTGAGAAACTAGGCAAATGAGAGGCTCTGTGCATGAGGACTTTGTGCAAGAAATATAAGTGGAGGATCAGTATATAGAACGCACTGAGAATAGTCCGAAGGTTTACAAGAATAGTTTTTTCTTTTCGTACACAATGTGGATCAAAATACTTTAATTGTGCTCTTTTTGGCAATAATCACTGTTTTGTCAGCAACACTTCAAAAAGGTATATTGAAAGAAACAATGGAAATTAATGGAACACTGAAGTGGAGGTTTTCACTTCAGATATTTTTCATGAATCTGTAAATGGAAACAAAATATTTGAGAAAGTTCTCATTCACTCTAGGGGCTGCACCAATAATCCTGAAGGATGAAAACCAAGTGACTAAACTAATTAAGAAATGCTAGTGTCTACCTCAAAAGCACAATTTATATAAACAAAGGATGCCCAGAGGTGGTGAATTCACATGTACAGTTGCAGAGACAGTGCATTTCTTACTCTGTGAACCGTGCCTTTTCATCTCAACATAGTAACTGCTCTGCTACATTAGTCTTGCTCATTTTCCAAGTTTTCTTTCACACGTATGCAAATTGAAGCAATAGCTGTTAGTGGATTGGCTCTATAATCAGAAAACCTACACAAATAGTGAAATGATTTCAGTTTTATATCAATAATATCAGATTCATCAGAGTGAAAATCAAGGAGGATATTAATGCTCTGAATTCATCATCTGATTTATGAAATCAAGGTGAAGATTTTGAAAGTTTCTCTATCAAAGTTGAAATTATTCATTATTATGAAAGTGTTTACCTTCAGTTAACATTTTAATAATGTGTAAATTATGTGTTTTGCACAAATGAATACAAATCTTAATACAGCACAGTATGGTGGGTTTGAAAATATCCTAACAACCTGGATTCTTACTAAATTGAGAAGCTTCTGGGGAAGAGAAGCATGCAGAATTGGTTGCAAAGTGCCCTTAATTCAGATTTACATCCACAAGATGGTTATTTTATTATACAATTAAAAAGTAGAAGCTATAGTTCTCAAAATTGCTTGTGCATGTGACTTCTAAATCACACATGCATATATATAACTTACTAATACTACATATCTAAATTATATGTGTGTGTACGTCTGTTCACACACATCCACATTAAACATGAATGAAAATTAATGCGCAAAAGCTGTTGACAAGAAAAAACAGCAAGCGTAGCTGGTGTGAGACTAACCTGCAGCTGCAAAGAACTACAAAAGAGGAATAAAATATTTAAACATCACTGCAGGCATTTAGAAAACAACAAAGGCTGTTGAAACTAGTGGGTCAAAATCCTAGAGGGAGGGTGAGGCATCCATGAGCCCCTGCTTTCCCTGCTGCGTTTTCCTTTTTAGCTTTTAGTGGATTCTAGGAGCAAGACACTGAGGCCACCGAGAGTAGCAACCTTGTATTTGTAGCACTTCTGGGCTAAGAACGCAGTCCCAAAAACTTACGTCTTCCAAACCACAAAGAACGCAAGGCAATATCCTAGGAGAAAAGAAAACCACAGAGAAATGACCCAAACATTCTGAGTACAGTATTGCTGTAAGACATTTTTCAACTTTTACACTACTCAAGCACAGGTGATGATTCGGAGAAAGAAAGCCTAAAACAGCGGCAAAGACCCTTAAAAGCTAAGCAGACATTCGATAGTCACACAGTTCTGAGGAAAGGAATACAGCATTCAGGGGCCACCGTGGACGAGGGCCCTTTGTAAACACCCCAGGCTATCAGGTAGGAAATAGGAAAGATTGAAGCTCTAGGTGTAAGCACAGGTTAGGGAAGTCCCACATTCAACTGGATCATGGACATTTGTCCTGTTGTCTACATGATGGTGAAAAAAAGTAAACCTTCTGTGGAAAAAACTAATGTCCAGGTACTCTACAATCTTTTATATACGAATTTGGAGAATTTAATTAAAAATCAAAAGGCATGAGCAGAAAGAGGACCAAATGACTGAAAATCAGTAGAAATGAATCAGATAATAATCCATACCCATAACAAATGCAGCTATTGGGGTCATCAGACACAGAGTTGAAAATTAATATGATTTAGGATGTTAATATGTCAAGGATATTGACAAAAAGAGAAATTTAGCAAAGAAAACATAAAAGAAGTCAAATGGAAATTTCAGAATTGAACAGTGCAATAATAATTTAAGAATATAATTGATTTGTTTAAAAATAGAAGACAGCAGAAAAAGAGCAACCACACTTGAAAGTTAGATCAGGATAAACTCTCTGGATTGATTCACTAAAATAGATTTAAAATATACAACAGATTTTAAGAGACATATAGTTCCTGTTGACAGGATTTAATCAAGACCTAGGAGAGGAGGGTTAAAACAAAGGCTGTGAGCCAATAAAGTAATTATTTAGAAATAATGGACAATAGGGGCGCCCGGGTGGCTTAGTCGGTTAAGCGTCCGACTTTCGCTCAGGTCATGATCTCGCGGTTCGTGGGTTCGAGCCCCGCGTCGGGCTCTGTGCTGACTGCCAGCTCAGAGCCTGGAGCCTGTTTCAGTCTGTGACTCCCTCTCTCTCTGACCCTCCCCTGCTCACGCTGTCTCTCTCTCTCTCTCTCTCTCTCCCCCTCCTAGAAATAAATAAAACATTAAAAAAAAATTAAAAAAAAAGAAATAATGGACAATAGATAATTTTTAAAACTTATGAAGACTTGAAATAAGTCTACAATTTCAAGGAGATTATTGTAAAAAGAAAAAAGAAAATGATTGATAGTTAATTTCCAAATTGGAATAGTGGAAATAAGAAAGTACTGAAATTTTTTCAAAAGTGTTAAAAGCAAATAACTGCCAAATGAGAATATTTTAATCAGGAAACATCTTCCAAAAATGAAGATAAAAAAACTATTTAGATAAAATAAAAACAGAGAGAAGTAATTACCAGCAAAACTCCACCAAAGAAATTTTAAAGGCATGTTAGTTTCTCTACGTAGAAAGAACATGAGTCCAGGTAGAAATGTGGAATTCAGGAAGAAATAAAAAGGAAAAGAGATGGTAAATACATGGATAAATTTAAACAATAATTATAATAATAATAACATCAGCCCCAAACAGCAATATTAATGCCTTATGTGGTTTAAAATATATGCAGAAATGAAATACACAATAATAAGAGTATTAAAAACAGAATATAAATATACATAAAAAGTTCCAAGGTCCTTGAATTTTTTAGGGAATGAAAACACAATAATTTAATGTAGAATTTTAAAAATCCAGAACAGAGATTATAATATGTAGATAGCCATTAAATACAAATAAAATAAATGTCAACTAATAACTCAACAGAGAGGAGGAAAAATAAACATTATATATTTGATTATTCCATAAAAAGAGAAATATTCCATAAGATGAGAACTATATCACATTACGATTTATTTTATATTTTCTTATTTGGCAGTGGGAAAACATAAAATAAGGGGTATATTTAAACCATAACTGCTCTAATTGTATAAAATGCAAATGGATTAAGTATTATAATTAAAAACAAAGATTGTCAAATTAATTAGAAAATATAAAGCTTAGTCGCATGCTTGCTTAACGGAAAGCTATATTAAACAGGAGAATGGTTGAAAGGCAAAAGATAGAAGCAACTAGACTATTAGAACATCAACAAAAAGGAGCTAGTATAATAAGGAGCTAAATTAATATCAGACAATGTAGACTTCAAAGCAAGAACCATTTCTATAGATAAACAGAAAGATTTCATAATGTTAGGAAAAACTCAATCACTTGTAACAATCTTTTTTTTTTAGTCTTAAAATTTTTTTAATTTTTTTTTTTTTTTTTTTTTTGAGAGAGAGAGAGAGACAGAGCATGAGCAGGGGAGGAGCAAAAGGAGAGGGAGACACAGAATCTAAAGCAGCTCCAGGTTCTGAGCTGTCAGCACAGAGCCTGATGTGGGGCTGGAAACCAGGAACCATGAAATCATGACCTGAGCAGAAGTCCAATGCATAACCAACTGTTTGCATTCAATAGAATCTAAAAATATTTAACGCACAAACTGCAAAATAATTTAAGATACAAAAATCTCTCTGGACACCTGGACGGCCCAGTCAGTAAAGCAGTTCAACTTTGGCTCAGGTCATGACCTCACTGTTTATGAGTTTAAGCCTTGCCTGGGGCTCTCTGCTGTCAGCACAGAGCCCACTTGGGATCCTCTGTTCCCCTCTCTTTCTCTGCCCTTCCCCCACGGGCTCCCTCTTTCTCAAAAATAAAATAAACATTAAAAAGGAAAAATACAGAAATCTGTCAAATGTAGTTGGTCATTTTAATTCACCTATTCATTAACTGA
The DNA here is from genome assembly GCF_008692635.1 of Crocuta crocuta. Classification (NCBI taxonomy): domain Eukaryota; kingdom Metazoa; phylum Chordata; class Mammalia; order Carnivora; family Hyaenidae; genus Crocuta; species Crocuta crocuta. The sequence continues at coordinate 5,050,107 of NW_027532599.1, forward strand.
CAGAACAAGAAAATAAAAGAAAAACCTATAAGTATAGAGACTTTAACTATAATCAGCAAGCACAAACTAACTGGCATTTATATAATATGATACCCAACATTCTCCCTAAGTTCATGTCAAAAATTTTAAAAAATCTTGGCTATGTATTTCAAAGATTTGAATTCACATAGAACATGGACATAAGCATATTTATTAATATAATAAAAATTTAACAACAACCCCCACTATTTTTAAAACTAAATGAGCTATATATAAAACAAGTGAGTAAAAAATAATAATTCAAGATTAGAATATCAAACTAATAATAATAAAATATAATGCATTAAAACTTGTGAGGACACAAATAAATACATGAGGAGAAATTTTTAGCTTTGTGTACAATAAAAAAGGAAATCTTAAGAATTCATCTGAAGAAACTAGAAAGGCATTTAAAATTAAAGTAAAAAATTGTAAGGAACAGAAAAGTATTTTTTTTTTCAAAAGGAAATAAAAGCCAAAGACAGAAATCCAATAAATGTGATTACTTTAACAAATACTGACACAAATGTCTCAACATGCATTAAGAATGAACAAAATAAAGGAGATAAATCATAAATTGTCAATATCAAAAATTTAAAAACGGACAATATTACACTTACTGTTAATTAAAATAGTAATAGAATATTTTTAATTAGCTGATGTATACAGTATAAATTTCAAATTAAGTGAGGAAAAAACACCTTGTAAGAAAATAAATCTTACCAAAACTGACTAATGAAATTATGAATAGTTCAATAGCTACTGGATTAATAATTTTTAATTTTAATTATAAAGCACTGGATTAATAATTTATAATTTTTCCCTCAAGTTCATAAGTCTTCCAAAGACTTAAGGAGACAATAACATTCTACCAAACAGGAGACACATTTGGAGGCTGACAGAACATAGATAGCAAATTATATCAAGGATTACAAACTAGTTTACAAGCTATTACAGACTAATATCTCATGAACACAAATGCAAAGATTCCAAGCAAAATGTTAACGAGCTCTCTCTCTTAGGAGGGAACATTAAAGATATTAAAGATCTACATTATGTTAATGACAGAATAATACCTTACATAAAATTAGTTTTATTCTGTGAATGCAAACACAATTTGTCATTTGAAAATCCATCCATAACATTAAGAAAGTTAAAAAGATGTTGAACAAATCTCACATGAATGTTTGTTTGAGGACAGAATAATTTTTGACAACAAAAAACACATCTTGGGGTTATAAAAACAAAAAAGCTAGGAATAGAAGGGAGCTTTCTCATCCCACATCACTTATTCCCTTACTCCAATAATGTATGTATTTAGGTGTTTTAATATATGTATACATTGTGAAATAATAACCACAATCAACCTAAATACCATATCTATCACCTCACATATATATCATTTTCTCTTTCCTCTGCTTTGGAAGGAGCACTTGAGATCTCTTCTCACAGCAAATTTCATGTATACAACACAGTGCTGTTAACTAGTCACCTTGTTGCACATTAGGTCTCTCTCCAGGATTTATTCATCTTGCTTAACTAAAACTTTATATCTCTTTTCCAACATCTACCCATGAACCCTCCCCGCACCCCCACCCCCTGGCAACTACTTTTCTAGTCTCTAGTGAGTTTGGCTATTTTATATCATTTTTATTTTTACTATTGTTTTTTAAAATTTTCATTTATTTTGAAGGAGAAGGAGAGAATGGGAAAGGTAGAGACCCTGATGTGGGGCTTGAACTCACCAACGGTGAGATCATGACCTGAGCCAAAGTCAGAGGCTTAACCGACTGAGCCACACAGGCGCTCTATAGTTTGGTTATTTTAGATTATTATTATTACTATAGATTATTATTATTATTATTTTAGATTCCCCATATAATTTAGATCATTCAGTTTTTGTTTTTCTGTCTCTGGCTTATTTCACTTAGCATAATGTCCTCCAATACCATACATTTTGTTACAAGTAGCAGGATTTCTTCTTTTTTAATGCTAAATAATATATATCTGTATCTCACATTTTATTTCTTCATTCATTGGTTGATAGGCATTTAGACTGTTTCCATAACCTGGTTATTGTAAATTATGCTGCGATGAACATGGGGTCCAGATTTCTCATTGAGATACTGACTTCATTTCTTTTAGATGTATGTCCAGAAGTGGTATTGCTGGATCATAAGGCCATTTTATTTTTAATTTTTTTAAGGACCTCCATGATATTATTCATTATGGCTGTACCAATTTACATTCCCACCAACAGTGTACAGGGGTTTCCTTTTCTCCATATCCTCACCAACACTTATCAATTGTCTTTTTAAAATGTTTATTTATTTATATTGAGAGCATAAGTAGGGGAGGGGCAGAGAGAAAGAGACGGAGAGAGAGAATCCCAAGCAGGATCCAAGCTCAGTGTGGAACGTACGTAGGGCTTGACTTCATGACTGTGAGATCATGACCTGAGCCAAAATCAAGAGTCAGATGCTTCACCCACTGAGTCACCCAGGTGCCCCTTGTCTTTTTGATAATAGATATTTTAACAGATGTGATGTATTATCTCACTGTGGCTTTGATTTGCATTTCCCTGGTGATTAGCGTGATGTTGAACACCTCTTCAAATACCATTGGTCATTTGGGTATCTTTTTCTGGAGAAATGCATGTTCAAGTCCTTTACTCATTTTAATCAGGCCATTTTATTTTACTATTGAATTAGAGGAGTTTCTATATATTTTGGGTATTAACATCTAATCAGATGGATGGTTTAAAAATTATTTTTCTCCCATATTGTAGGTGGCCTTTTCTCTCTGTTATTTTCTTTCCTGTACTGAAGCCTTTTAGTGCAATCTAATCCCACTTGTCTATTTTTGCTTTTGTTGCTTGATATTTGCAAGACACATTGTTTTAAGCTTTATGAGAATGCTGGCCTTCTGGAGAGTATTTTTGTATCTATACATAGTCTCCCTGGAGTTGTACCACTCAGCTCATTTTTCAAAAAAAAAAAAAATTGTTACAAGGAATGTAGTTGGCCAAAAGCTTCCAGACACTATACCTCAAAGTATACTCCTGCATTGATGCCAGGATGACCCCTTTCTAGGATGTTTCCAGCAACTGACCTCATATCCATTATATTTTTCTTCCTTCCCCTTATGAAATGAATTTATCCCTTTACTCTAAAAATTACTTCTCAAAATTTAAAATGGTATCTTTGGATTTAAATGTACCTACTGGAACTAATAATGTTAAATTCAAAATGCCCCATAGCGAAGAGGACCACATGATCTGGGATAGGTCTCTCTCTTCCTACCTAGAAATGATGTACCAAGTCTTTACCCAATATCATGAATCGTCTATGCCCACGTGGCTTAGTCTTTTCCTTTGAATAGTTAGTCCTCCACCTATCTCTTTTATTTTTTTCTCATCTATTTTCTTCATTTAAAAAACTCCTATATTTCATCCATCAAATCTTAAGCATGAGGGTTTTGACATCTGATCTTTCATGACCTTTTATATTTTTTTCTGTCCTCCCAAGAAAAGGGTCATATGGAAGGGACAACATAAGGGGTTCCATTCACCATTTTCTGTGTTGGGGCTTTTCATTAGGAACAGCCTGCATTTGTCAGATAACCAATTCGAGTTCTACTATGTTCACCATTTTATGGGTTTATCACATGTTTTTGCAGGTTCAGGGATCAGTGGATGGAGTACTTTACTTGCCTTTCTCAGGGTAAAATTTCCCACCCTTTCTACCCTGTTATCCAATCCAAAATGAACAATGTTATTACCTTTTTAATTCTGTGAGATTCCTGGAATACAGAACACTACATCCAGCTATGGGTTGGTGCCCAATTGTTTCCCCCTGTTCTGTATACTTACAATCAAATTTGGGGCTAGTTCACCATTTGGCCAATAGTCTAAGATAGTGATGGCTAATTGAACAATTGTTACTATTTTTCAGTAAAATTACTTAATTCTGTAATAAACTGGAGCTCATATATATAAAACTCTTTGATCTCATGAAGAAATATAAAAATGTAAATTATCAACATGCCAACATATGATTTAAAACTGATTTCAAAAAATATGTAGTAAAATCATTTATTCTATTTTTCCTCTACTGAGTGCACTCAGGATAACCAAGTAGTTGAGTCATTTATCTTTATAGAAGAATTATAGGCATTAAATATAGAAAGAATGACAAAATTCAAATATAACCATTTTGCACTCCAAAATGAAATGATGGATTTAAGTAACAATCATGATTATCTGCTAAAACTATTTCATAAATACATAATAATGGTTTTTATGTTTGCTGTATCTAGCATATATCACCTGTAATCAACCTACTATAGATTATATCTTTAACTGACTTTTTCAGATGATTCCTTGATTTCATATAGTTGGAAACAATCTTAATTACTTCTTTGTCTGCCATTTCACAGTCACCATTTTTAACTAATTTATTTTAAGTGCAGAAGCATTTGGCTTTCTCAGCACTGCAAGATTCCAAATTTGGGGACTCAGAGTCAGTCTGGATTGTAAGCCACAAACTGAGAGCAGTTCCCTTACTAATGAAGTACTTTGTTATCTCTCACAAGGTTTTTAGAAAATAAGCAAGAAGGTTAATGCACCCTATGCCCATGTGAGAGTCCAGGAGGAAGAAAGACACATAAATTTTTTAAAAAATCAATAAGTAACAACTAAGCACTACTAGTTGAAATATATCATTATAATTTTTAATGCTATTACTCCAGCCAGTAACTTATCTGATTTACAAGAATAAACAGGTAAGAGTTTAACTAATTTTCCTCTAATTGAATTACAGTTGACATACAATATTATGTCAGTTTCATGTGCACAACATAGTGATTTGACACTTATATGTATTACAGAATGTTCACCATGACAGGTGTAGTTAACATCTGACACTATACAAGGTTATTACAGTATTATTGACTATATTCCTTATGCTATGTTCCATATCCTTGTGACTTATTTACTTTGTAACTGAAACTTTACCACCACATTAGAAGGCTTACTAGGCTTTCAACCTGCAAATTCTCGGTTTTCAATACATGTGTATCTGTCTCCTTCACCAGAACGAATCAGCTTTAACATTCTGTTACTTTTAGAACCCAACTGCTAGGTCCCCAATTTTCTGCCAATTAAGAATTGCATTCTGCTTCTAGCAACTATGAAACTACAATGGCTTAAACATGATAGACATTTACTCTTTATACAAAACTTAATTCTTGATCTAGGCTTCTAGGAATGGTGTTTATGGCCTCAAATTTTTAGCATTAACTTGAGCTCTTTCTATTATCTATTTTCTGATGCAGGCGGTTTTCTTAAATTAACTCAACAGGCAAGGGAGGAAAGGCAGAAAGGAACACCTTCCCATTTTTAATGAGACATTATTGAAATCCCATCAAACATTTAAGCTTACATATCATTGGCCAGTATTAGTTACCTGGTCAGATACAGCTGAAAGGAATATTAATAATTAATTATGTGCTTTATTCTGGGTTATATAATGCCCAAGTAAAATACCCAGATTCCTCCTAAAGAAGGAAGGAGATTGGTAGGCATTTAGAAATGATTATCACAATGTGTTATGCTGTGATACAGTTTTTCCAAGTATTTTTCTTTATTTTTCTACATAATACAGACACTTGTTGCTGCATGGCTTAATAATTATTAATGAGACAGCAAACTAAATAACCCTTGAATTTGGGATTTATGTTCATAAAAGCAATGAGAATTCCTTAAGGGGAAACATGATCTAAGAAATTTTTATTTCAAAATCTCACTTGTTTCCTTGTATTCATTTTCATTATGAAATATATATATTATTTCCATTTCCATTTATTTTTTCCTATGTAAGCTTATAATTTAATACCTGGAGTTATTTTTAGAGTAGGTATTCTAATATAAAGTGCAATTCTGTAGTTTGTGCTTAAAGCTTTCACATGTTGAATCCAAAGTAGCTTAAAGAATTTTGAGCTAAAATTTGAACACAAAATTTCTCTTCAGGCACATGTTTGACATGGGAAATTTGATATTTAATATTTTCTATTTAATATTCCAACATAGGAGACTATTTTGAGGCCAAACATTTTAGCATGGATTTATGACAGGATGTCAAGTTTTCCTACAGGGAAAAAATGAAGGAAAAATATCCAGTAGAGAACACAACATGATATACCAACTTTTCAGCCTCCTCTCTTTTGTGCAAAGGGTAGACCTACACTTGGATCATATTTTTCCCCCATTTATGATATATTGTGTGAAATTCATTTTTTCCTAACAATAAAAACAAAAGTGGTGTTTAATAGGTGATGTTAGTTGTTGAAGGGACTGATTTTATATACTGGCTTTCAAGAATAAATATTATAAGGATATAGAAAATTATACAGCCTACCCTAAAATTCAATATATGTCAAAGGAAAACACAATTGGAAGGCCCAAAGCTTGCAGCATCTACACTAATGGTCCTTTGCTGTAGCTCAAGTAATTTTCATTGTTCTGCTTTCAAATGGAAAATTCCTTTCATCCATTCTTCTAGATTATATTCATGAAAGACAGAAGAACATAAGAAACAGATTAGACCAGGCAATAAAAATTACGATGCATAGACAAAGTCTGCCTGCAATTTAGATTTTGGCCACCTTGGTCAAGTTCCAATCTTAGCCCAAATAAAGACAATCCTGCACAATTAACAGCCCAGTGAAGTCTTCTTTAAAGAGGATATTAAAGGAAAATGGGTAGCAGGCTGCAAAACTGAATATCCAATGGCATTTTTTATATAAATAAATCATAATGATATAATTTTACCAGGGCATTATAAAAAAATCATAGCTGATTATTGATACAGAGAACACAAGCCTTTCATTTGCAAAGATTTAAAGGACGTTTATTTGGAAATCTGCAGTCAACTCAACTATTTTTCTATGTATATCACCATGATTTTCTCTGTGGTGTAGGAATTCATCGATTACAAATATTCAAGATTTCCCTAGGCTCGTGAATATGAATGTGTTCGTTTTCTATTTAATTAAAATTTGACATCATGGGTCTTATAAATTTTCTCCTTTAATTAACTGGGAAATGCACAATAAATAACAGAAATTTTGTTGAAAATGTTTTCTTTAATATTTATATCACTCTTCTTTGAGATTTTCCACGTGAACCCGGAGAATTGTAAAATCTATAGGTGGCATTGAGCAGAAGACAACTTATTTAGCAAGATATACCTAAACTTTAACCCTCAGGTCAGCCAGATGGACATTATTACATGACTTCTAGCTTTGCTAAGCAAAAAATAAATTCAGTCGACAAAAGTTGCTACCAACCTTCCCTGTCAGCATAATTTACATTACCGGAGAAAGAAAACAAAATTTGTTTGTGCCCTATGGCATAGTTGTATTACAGTCAGCATTTTCTAATTGTACTTCTTTTGTTAGCAACATAGTGCTGCAGTTTTAGTTAATAGTCGTTCTGAAGAATACTTTCTGAGGACATTACAGGAACCGTTTTTGTTTTGAAAAAATCTTTAATCGAAGTTTGATAATGCTGACAGCATTATCAGCATATCTGGCAAGCAAGAATTCTTAAGAGGGCAAAGATTTCTTTACTGTGAACATTTAAAATGAGATGTACATTTTAATATACATAAACATTTATTAACACAATAGCAAAACAATAATAATATCAACATTAATATTGTGCTAGATAATTGTTAACTATCTAAAATCATATTAACTTTATATTACCATATAATTATCTTACATGTTACACTATAATTATGCTATACTATATATTATACTACTATATCATCTTTATAGGAGAAACTATAATCATAATTATTTATCATTAATATCATCACTATAAAATTTATGTTTTATGTATTAATAAATATAGTTATGTGTTAATAATTGAAATGTATTATTATAATTATTGTGTGCATATATTTTACATTTTGGATATCCATTGCCATACAGATAGTCATCTAGGTTATTTTCAAAATTTGTGTCTATAAATGATGCTGTGATATATTTGTATGTGGGTAGTTAAACTATAGAACCATACTTTTTTAAAAGAGGATTTCAAAAAGTAATCTTCTCAAGGAAAGTGGAAAAAGAGTGAGAAAGGTCATAGTTGAATAGAGAAGGTCATAATTCATAGAGCAAGGTCAGTAAAATGTATGTATTCTATTAAACCTCATATCAGAAGTGACAAAATGTCAACATAATTTTCAGTGACAGATATATAGTGCTCAAATCATTTTCTCATATTTTAAATGTATTTGAATTTAAGGAAAAGAGATAAAACAAGAATATAAAGATTATTGCAAAATAATGTTCTAATTTTAGAGCTAGTTTAAAACTAGTTTCCCCATCATATTTATTTATTTACACACATTTTATTTTTAAGAAGGTTACTTATTTATTTTGAGAGAGAGAGTGTGTGTGCCAGTAGGGAGGGACACAGAGAAAGAGCGAGTGTGAATCCCAAGAAGACTCTACAGTCAGCGTGGAGCCTGATATGGGGCTCGAACCCACAAACTATGAGATCATGACCTGAGCTGAAATCAAGAGCTGGATGCTAGAGCTCAGATGCTTTGGCGACTGAGTCACCCAGGTGCCAAATCCTTAATATTATTAAAACTAACGAGGAATTGGAAATAGTACATGACTTGTTTTAATGCAGTATGTTAGCTGAATCCATTGGTAATAGAAGTCATTGTAGTTGGTTTTATCTTAGCCAGGAAGTTGGCAAGGAATGAAGTTGGTAGTAATGAAGCATCTGGTTTAAGTGTATCTTGGGATTCAGACCATTTGCCTCCTGAAATAAAAGCTTTACAAGACTTGGTTGAATATAGCAAGATAATGGAGTGTGGTAGTTCCACTGCAGTCATCACAAATATTCTTCAATACAAGTTGTTCTACTTTAAAGCAGAGGAAGCAAAGAGCAGAGCCCAGAGCTAGCACTTAGTAAAAATATTGTGTAAAGTGTGTGTGTGTGTGTGTGTGTGTGTGTGTGTGTAGCCACAAACCATCAAATAGCTCAAAATAAAATAATTTTCTGTTTGGACTGCAAAAGCTAATTCTTCTTTGTCAAGCTGAAGTTATTGTTTGCAATGGCAGTGATCCTGGCCTGGGGGTCAGGGGTAAATGAAAAACATAAGCTTTGCATCTTTCACTGTACCTTCATTCCCCACCTCAAAAACAAATCACGTAGTGTACAAACTGTCCCTTAAAGATCTCTCCATACAGAGATGGCCCAGCAGCAAAGAGGTTGCCCTAGTCTTATTTATCCAGAGAACATATATTTTCAATTGCAGCATTTAAGAAGAAATCATTAATCAACAGTTTGGGGATGGTCAGAGCTGTGGATGTATGGCTAATTATACAAAACTGCCAATATCCAGATTCAATGAATATGTCTACACAAGATTTCATAGCCTAGCTACTAGCTTATTGATTCGAGATATTGTAAATGTAGAAAGTGTTGACTTATTTTTTTAATTAGTTTCACTCCATGCAGCCGGGCAAAGTGGTCCCTGAACTCACATTGATAAGGAATATTCTAGGATACTAGAATACTAGGAGTGAGCTCCAGTGTGGAATTAATTTTCAACTATTAGCAAGATAATGGACATCTTCCCACAGATTGGAACTCAAAACTGCCAGTTTAATCAGTCGCATGAAAGTGTCTACCCCATGCCAGGAAGACTTATTATTCTTGTCCAGTAATATGTATCATATGTTGTATGTTTCCCTGGATTCCTTTTAGTAATGCAACATTTTGTATTGATTGTCTGGTTATTTTGCTGGCTGTTTTAAAGCTTCAAGATTCATCTCTTTTATACATACATAAAAAGAGAGAGATTCTATATCTATGTATCTACATTTTAACCCTTTAGCTATACAGTGTTCATAGAAAACCTTTTTTATATAACACACTAAATCTGTTCCTTTTTAAAAATTTTAAATGCTCTTTTTTTAAGTTTTGAGAGACAGAGAGAGAGACAGAGAGAGAGAGAGAGAGACAGAGAGAAGCAGAGCACAAGTGGGGAAGCAGGCAGAGAGAGAGGAAGACACAGAATCTGAAGCAGGCTCCAGGCTCTGAGCTGTCAGCGCAGAGCCCAATATGGGGCTCAAACCTGAGAACCATGAGATCATGACCTGGCTGAAATCAGACACTCAACTGACTGAGTCACTTAGGCACCCCTAAATTTGTTCCCTCTTTTAAGCACAAATACAATAAAAGAGAAGAATTCTAGCTATACTAGCAACCTCTATTTATTATAAAAATATAGAGAATTTAAATTCACAGTATGAGAAGTATTTGTTAGTAAACACTAGCCTTATAACAGAAATTCAAGTAACTTTTATGGATTATCATATTTAATGTCATGAAAGTCTTCTGCAATAAGAGTTATTATTCACATTTGCCAAATGGAAAAAAAAAACTATACTTCAAAAGGGTTAGCAATTGAACATTTTAGCATCAGAATTAATATGTGACCTCAGGTGGCAGGAATCTTAAAAGGAAGAAGAATCCCCAAACTAAGAGTCATCTTCAGGGCAGTGATGTGTAGCATTTAAGAATGTTATCTTACTCTAGTCTGGAAAGGCCAAAGCACAGAGGTCAGAGGTTGCTGTGGCTGCAGAGGGGGCCACCCCCCAACCTGACCACAAGAGGCCCATAGGCAACAGCCATGGTATCCATCTAGAATGGCCCGATCCTGAGCCCCACTTCAAATAAGCCTGCAGCAGCCATGTGCTTCAACCAGATAGCACAGAAGATCTGAAGACTCAAGGCATGCCACATTGCCCTGTGCCTAATGTCTGGACCCATCCGGCCTACAGTGAGCCTCAACAGTGGAGGATGGAAAAAGCAATTTTGACACCCAGTGGAGAAAGAAAGGAAGGAAGAACATAGGAAGAAAGGTGTTAAGAAAGAAAGGAAGAAGGGAGGAAAGAAGGAAGGCAGGGAGGGCAGCAGGAAGAAAGGAGAGAAGGAAGGAAAATCTAGACATAAAATATAACGGGAATGGACTAACTTCCAAAAGTTAAGGCCACATAGGCTGAAAACCTATTTGGGCTCTGATTTTAGAGGAATTATGCCCATACCTAGAGGGACTTTTGACTAAAACCTGTGAAATCAAATATTCTGTTCTGACCATTTAATGATAATCAGGGAGTCTTATCAATGTATTCAAGGGTCAATAAATGTTTCTTTTAAAAATATAAGGAGAGGAGGAGGAGGCAAGATGGCAGAGAAGTAGGGAGCTCCATACATTTTGCTGGCCAGCATCTCTCAAACAAAGACGGCCCAAAGCCATAGGACACTGACTTGCAAGAGTTTGGTAGGAAAAGAGACAGAGTCCACTAAGAAGACAGTCTCATGGTTGCATGATTGCAAACTGGGGAAGATAAAAACAGACTGGAACCCTGAGACACGGAAGGGAAGGAGCCCCCTTCACCGAGTGCTGCGGAGAGACAAAGGGAAGAGAAAGAGAGGCTGAAACTGCTCATAGAACTGTCCCTGGAGAAGAGAAAAACCTCAACCCGGGACAGAAAGGGATTCTATCATCCCATCTCTAACTGCAGGGCATCAGAGACTGAAACTGCTCCACTGTTCTCCTAGCTCCATCCCCTGCTGGGAGGCTGCCCAGCCTGTGGAATTACATTTCAGGCAGTATCAATAAAGCATGAGAACTAAGATCTGGAAATGAGGCGGGGCTTGGGACGTAGAACACAGCCCACTTTGGCTATGCCCGCAGCTCAGGGAGATTGGACCCCAAAGAGTGATTTGCACCACTTGGTTCCAGAAGGGTCTGGGGCGCTGCCATTTTTCTCCCCACAACCACCAAGGCGGACCTCAGAGAGCTGCCCTTGGGACTGCAGTCCAGGCAAGACCTGACAATACCAAACCACACCCATCCATGCTGGAGAGCTGCTTTTTTTTTTTTTTTTTTTTCACCTGNTTCCCTTGTCTCATCCATATCCCTCCCTTCCACTGGACTGGGCACTGTGGTCACTGCTTTGCTTAAACAGTCACATTTAATCCATTCTCTAGATGTATATTCTACACCTAAACTGATACCTTTCTATCTCTCTCTCTCTAGAATATTCAGACTACATATGTTCTCTGAGTAACATTATCTTCCATTCTTTCTCCTTGCCTCCTACCATATTCTCCTCTTTCTCTCTCTGAATTAAGCCTCTTAGTTTCTCTGCCTGGTCATTGTCTAATTTCACTTTCTCCCCACCCTGACACTTCTCTCTTTGTATATGCTCTCCCATCAGCACTGCATACACTCTGCTCTTTATTTGTAGCTGAGAATTCTGGTTTTATACTTTTAGACTGTCCTTTGACTTTCTTTTCCTTTCTCATCTTTTTCTTTTTCTCTTTTGGTTTACTTGTTTGTTGGATTTGTCTGTGTGTTTGCGTGCCTTTGTTCCCTGTGTTTGTCTGTCTGTTTTCTTTTCCAGGGCTACCTCAACTAACAAGCCAAAGTATACACGGTGGAGAGTCACAAATACCACTACAAATAGTGAAAGAAAATAACCAAAGTCTCAACAAGAGAGACCAAGAAACACCATTTAAAGAACACTTCCTGGCGGCACCTGGGTGGCTCAGTCGGTTAAGCGTCCGACTTCAGCTCAGGACATGATCTCACCGTTCGTGGGTTNTGGGTGGGCGAGAGGAGAAGGGGGGTGATGGGCATGGAGGAGGGCACTTGTTGGGATGAGCAACTGGGTGTTAATGGAAACCAACCCGACAATAAACTATGAAAGAAAAAAAAAGAATGTTATCTTAGAGTTTTGTCACATATCTTGAAATTTTAGGAAACCACTTGCCAACTGGTACCCTTTGGGCATAACATCTCTATAAATTCAACTGTCAGCATCCCCTCATCTACAATTCCAAAATTCAAAAGCTCTGACAACTGAAAATTTTTGTAGGTTTTGTGAAACTTATTTGGTGGTAAAATGTAATCTGATTACCATGAAGACATATAGAATCTGTATTAACTTCTATTACTATGCATATCCAAATGTTTTACTGCAGATATTTTAATATCATTGTGTCCAATTAGACACACTTCTGCAGATACTCCTGGAATTATGACAAAAATACAGTAGGTCGATCATATCACCTCTACAAAATATTTTGGATATTGAAGCACATCTAGCTCAAGATACCTGCATAAGCAATTTCAAACCTCTTATCCAAATTATAAAATTGGGGCAAAATAGTATCTGTCACAAAGAATTTTTATGGTAATGTCTATCTGTTAATAATCACTCAGTCCATATTAGATATCACTAATATGTTCTCAGGGTAAAAGCCACAACTGATTTGTGAAGAACTGGTAGGAGATACACTAAGTAACTTGAAATTTTTAGCTGTCACACATCATTGTTGCGTTCCTACTTCTTTAGCATATAAGTGGTCTGTATCTATAAAGAAAATCATCTCCAATGAAGAAATGAGGCTGAATTGAGGTAGTATTTTCCTCAGCACAAAGCTCCATAAAGCAATGACATAACATTTCCAGAGTTCTCATGGAAGAAGATAATTTTACACTTGGATAATAGTTGGTTAAATAAAAGCAACAGACAAGCATCTCAAAATAGGCAAAGTTTCCAGAACCGTGAGATCTCTGATCCTTTATTTGGGGGAGAGGAGGCAAAATATAAATAATAAAGCACAAATTCTAAAATATAAGACTCAAATCACAAGTTTTAAGATAAGAGAATCTATGAAGTGGTGGGAAACTGGAACAAATACAAGATAAGTCCATATAAATAATGTGAAGTTGTGGATATAAAAGATTAGGCTAAAGATGAGCACTGAATCTACTTGTAGCATGCAGCCTGTAAGAAGTCTCACAGCGGTCCTTGCCTCCAGGTAAACATTCCTTGTGTAATTCCTTCCATTGAATGTGGGCTGGACCTAGTAACTTCCTTCTAAGAAATAGAATAGGACAGAAATCAACTCCTAGGTTAAGTTGTCAAAGGACAGTGGCCTTCATCTTGGGTCCTCTCTCTCCTTTGCTTGTTCTGAAGTAATCAGCTCTTAGAATATGAGCTGCCCTGAGGAGACGTCTGTATGAGAAGGTGCTGAGTCCATGAGAACCTAAGGGCCTCAGTCCAACAACCTGAGGAAGTGAACCCTGCTCTGAGATGAGTCTACACCCATCAACAGCTTGAATGTCACCTCACGAAGAGCATAAACGAGAGGCAAGACTCACTCAGCTAAACGACACTTGGAATTCTGGTGCCCAGAGCAGAGATGGCAAATATTTGCTGCACTGAGTAACTAAGTTTAGCAATAATTTTTATATACAGTAATAAAAACAAGAAAGCATTCAACTATAGAGAGAATGATAAATGGCTTACAGAATACAATTTTTATAAACACGTATACAGTTAAAATGGATGGTGGAGGTAATAACAAGAAATATAGAATGAGTGAAGTGCAGGTAGAAAGAAATATTTGTTTTAATATTTTTACATATTATAGTGGTGTAAAAATGCTATCTAGATTTCATAAATCATGAAATATAAATATGAGAACATAATCTAAGTCAATAAAATGCATTAGAAAAAATCAAGTAATGTAAAAATATGTGCAAATAAAGCACAAATACACTGATTAATAATAATGAGAAAGATAAAAAGAGAGGAATGGCTAACACATGTTGAGCAATTACTATATTTCTGTCCCTCTTCTTAGCCCTTTAAATACATTAACTCACTTAATCCTTACCACAATCTTAGAAGATGCATGCCATTATCTCCGATTAATAGATGAGAAGCAATGTTTTGAAATCACCGAATTAACAAAAGCATGCGAACTAGTTAAGTCTGTGCTCACACACAAAAATAATATCCTCAAATGTTTGTTGTTAGGTAAGAATAAAATAAATAAGTCTTTAAATCAATGTCAAAAAAAAATGACAAAAAGAAAAGCATAAGAAAAGAAGTTAAAATAAATTATTCATCTCCTCATGCTCAAAAAAAAAAAATCAGTGTCATGTATAATTAGAATCCTTCCCAGCATAGGCCCTTTGCATAGACTCCTTTCTCTGTCTTAAATATCTCCTCAGAAATCTGACTGACCTTTCATGGCATTGGAGTCATACAGTGTCATATGCACTTATCCCTTTATTGTTCCACATGTCACTCTTCACAGAGCCTTTTTTGAACACTAAAATTAAAATGTCCTGTATACACTCTTTCCTCTCTAAATTTTGTATATTCAATTATGTTTATCACACTCATATATTGGTCATTGTCCCTCAGAAGTTGATAGCTGACCTCATTCAGTGGTTCATGCGTGCCCTCAGTTAGTCATTTTAGTTTCTATCTCTTCATTGTATTCTCTTTCATGCAATCCTCGATCATGATTTTTCCAAAGTCACTACATACAAAAGTCCTGAAAAAATGTGTAATGAATTATTTAGATCTAACAACTACAACTATAGGTAGTATAATAATTCTATTTTCAGAATCAGCAATCTGATTAGATTTTAAAACTTAGCTCTAAACAAACACAAAATGTACACCAAATGTTAAACATTGCTCAGACAAAGAAGTTATAGTCAGCGTATTTATTATGTCTATTAATTGTAGTAAGAATTCAGTGTATGTATTTAAAATTAGATATATCATCTGTCATTTTTTTCATTGTTGATAAAAATTCTGTTGTCAGAAAGTCTGAGTCATAAATACATAAGTTTAGCACCTAATTATTTAAGGGAAAGTTTAACACATAATTATTCAAGCAGTAAAAGAGATTAGGTGGTTCACAGACACAAATACATTTCTGACAAATAGATGGAATATGAGAACAGTTAGATGTCTTTCTGTAAAAACTGTTGCCTGTTGAATGAAATTCTTAGGGATGAATATTTTGCAGTTATAAGAGAATTAGCCACATGGGAAAAATTATGATTGTTTGGATTTTAAGTGAAGCATTCTGAGCAAAATTCAGGGTATGGGGAGGAAATTACCAAATTCCATATTTTGAGTTCATCTTTTTTTTCTTTAGATATACCCAGATATATACAGAGTTGATAAAACAGCAAGGTTCACTTTAAGTAGAGAATTGCAGACAGATATACAGAGGTAATAGAAAAAAAAAAGCAAACTGGTAATAGTGACTAAAATGTGACCTAGAGACTATAATATGAACTATATATATATAGTTGTATATATAAACATATATATATGTTATAAAAGAAAAGGTACCAAGTAATTCTGATAAATAAGTAAAACTCATACATTTTTAATATGGTATTTATTTCAATCCTTGTTATATAACTGAAACTTCAGAACTTCAGAGCTATAGAAAACACCTGTTCTTTTTTTCCCATTTAATATTTCAATTAAAGAAAATCATTTACAGTTAAAATTTTTTGTAACCCAAAGCATTTTCTTAATAAATGAAAAAAAATGAAAATCTATGTTTAAAATTTTTAACAAATAAAGGGCTTTCTTATTCTCTAGACTTACTATTAAAATATTTACCACCTAAATTTTTTGAAACAATATACTTCCTATGGCTATCTGACATGTTCCACTGCTACTTTTATTTGATTTAATATTTGCAAAGACAATATTATTGTCCCAAATGCAACTGACCATCCATTCTTTCATTCATTCTTCCCTTCATTTATCACAGAAATTAAATTTGAAAGGAAAAAGATCTTTGGGGAAAATTACTTATTAAAGAGAAGCTTTGCTGTGAAATTTCTTTGATAAGACATAAGAAAAGGAATACAACAGCAACAAAAAACGGGAAAGGAAGATGGCATGTATGCCAGAATCACTGAATATACTAGAGTGCCAATATTGCACTTGCAAACTTTGAGCTATGAAATAATTTTAATTCAAATTGAGAAAGAGTAAATAGGGGCACCTGGGTGGCTCAGTCAGTTAAGCTTCCGACTTCAGCTCAGGTCATGATCTCCCGGTTCGTGGGTTAGAGCCCGTATCACGCTCTGTGCTGACAGCTAGCTCAGGGCCTGGGACCTATTTCAGATTCTGTGTCTCCCTCTCTCTCTGACCCTCCCCTACTCATGCTGCCTCTCTTTCTCTTAGAAATAAATAAAAAATATTAAAAATTTAAAAAAAAAAGAGAGAAAGAGTAAATAAATGGACATATATCTCTTTCCGATTACTATAAATTTGTAAAAGGGGGTAAATGGGGAGACGTACAAGAGAAAATCACTAATAAGCAATAATGTGAGGAATAAGTTTTAGTGTTCAGGGTCTCAGTGGGAAGATGTAAATTTAGGCAAGGGATCAAAAGACCTTTCTGGAAGAGTGACAGTCCAGTAAAGAAGGAGGAAGCACATAGATCACTAGAAGAAGATATTAGGCAAAAGAAAGATAAATACAATGTAAAGAGATGTTAGAAAATCGAATCTATTCAAGTAACAGCCTGGCACCAATGTATCTGAAGGCGCTAAGAAGCAGGAGAAAGGTATTGGAGGAGAAAGACTGTTAGGTCTCTGACCATCACAAGAACTGTGGCCTTATCTCTGAGGAAGCCATTGCAAGGTTTTCTTAGGAACAATGACTGTCAAAATTTAGGTGCATCAGAAACAGCTGGAAGGATTGCAAAACTACAGATTGCTGAGTTCTGCTGCCAGAATTTCTGACTCAAAAGGTTTGGGATGTGACCCCAGAAATTGTTGCTGGACCAATGACCACATTTGGAAAGTCACTGGTGTAGAGTATTGACATGCAACGTTTAATTCAGTTAATTTGGTTTATTTTTAGAAAGAGACTGAAGTGGCTCCAGGGTGAAAGCAAGGGATGATGGCTTCCCTCTGTAGGTCGTGGTTGAGTTCATTTTCAGTTCTACATGGCACAGTTGGCTTCTATTAGATTGCGAATGCATGGGTGTGCTTATGATGATCTTCAAAAGACTACAGTGGCCACTTCTGGGGAAATACTACTCACCTCAGGGGACATGTGTGCACCTTTGATGCAGGATTTGGGTATCCAGGAGCGTGCTGGGTTCTGCGTCCTGTGCTCCATGCTGCTCAGAGGCTCCTTCACAGTCTCAGGCCTCTGTCTCTGAGCCACTTGCCTCAGGTCATCAGTTAGTCATTGGTGAAGGTGTTATATTATCTACATGTCCACCTTGTAAAGACATTATTCCTCATTTGCTTGGACTTGAGCTACTTTCTAGAAGAAGAAAGTCCCTGAACTTGACTTTGGATGAGTGATAACTAACAGACTAGCAAGCTGTGGATCCTTCTTGGCAGCTACCTCCAGAACTTAGAGGACTTGGAGTGCCTGCCACCAGCACGCCAGGCAAGTGAAGCCTGAAGCTAGTCACTCTTTGAGGTTTGAGGGATGTACTCTTCTCACTGTATCTGGAGCTCCAGAGAGGCAGGCCTTCATGAAGAGGGTATCACCTCACACAATACTTTTGTTCATGGCTTAGTGGCATTTATGACAGTGCTGGCACACCTCCAACTGGTGTCCAGCTGCCCCGTCTGGCTGGATTACTTGAAGAAGCCAGTGACCATCAACTGTGAGTACCACTTCTGTCACTCCTGCATCATTATTTCCTGGAAGGAGGTATATAATATCTTTCCATGCCCTGTCTTCCATTTTTCTGTCCAGACAAAGACTTCAGGAGCAAATCTCAGTTCAGGAATCTGACTTAAATCGCCAAGGTACTATCCAGAACAGAGGGACCAAGAGGACATATATACTATGTTTGAGAATTACAATCAGCTTTTGACTTATTTCTGTGAGAAACACCTAGAGGTTTCATGCATTTTCTCCATCAAATACCAGAAGCACCACATATATTGTGTGAAGAAAGCTGCTCCCATCAAATGAAAATTCTAGCATGTGGCATTGAGCCCTTGAAGAACAATGTGGAATGAGTTGAAAAAAAAATGAATAACTTTGCAAGTCAAAAAGTAAGTGGAGCTGACAAAAAGATAAAAGATAGAAAGGAGGCAATAAATTCTGAATGTGGATAAATTAGATGGCTTCTACTGAAGGAGAAAGAGGCAACTAAGCAGATACAAGATCAAGAGATTGACATAATAACAAAACTAAAAGAAAATCTCATAGTTTTTTGATCATATATGCACATTAAAACATCTGTTGGGGGAGGTGTAGGGCAAGTGTGCAGTCTAACTTGAAATTATTGACATAAGAATATTCTCCACAGGCATAGAATGATAACATACCTGGACCTCATTGCATTATGATTTGCCCTTCCTCCACATTCTGGCATGGACAAATTTATCCCAACCCATTTCAAAGTAGACATGATGGCCCACGTATGTACTCTGAAATTACTTTCTCAGACCTGAAAGGTACTGAGCTAATGAAAATTGGAGTTTTCACAAGAGTCTTAAGAACCTGAGTAATTGTCCATAAAATGCCAAAATACCTATTTTGATCATCTTTTCTGGTTGCTGTCACTAGAAAAATCAACCAAACACATTTTGAACTTTTTGCCTCAAAAACTTGAAAAGTGAGTATCTCCTGTGTCTTAACATCTCCTGTCAGTTCATAGGCTTCAAAATGTGCTGAAACAAGTTTGTGGTGGAATTAGTGGAGAGAGAGAAACAATAAGGCAGCTTCTGTGAAATCATCACAGAACTGCCTAAAGATATGGTCTGTGCAGCTAATGTTTTTAATTGTCTCTCACCGTTCTTTGCATCCCCTAATGTTTATATCCCAGCTGCCACCTTGCCCATTGTGGGGTATGTTGGTTGGAAAGGAAGTGGTACTGAGGGAAAATATGGATACATAAACCATGTGTTCTTTTTTAGTTCATTAAAATTGAAGTTTACTGCTGATTGAAGAAAAATTAATTTGTTGCTCTAGAAAGCAGCTTTTAGATAATGGGAATCTATTTTACCACATGGCAAAGTTGTAGGAATTCAACACTGAGTTAAGTACCAGGTAGAAGAGATAAAAAGAAGAGTTAATTAAAAGTTGGTTTGTATATGCTATAGATTAAAAAAAAAAAAAAAGCTTAGTTTAACACCAGATAAGTTACAAACTTAATTTACATATTTTTAAAATGTGTACCAACAAACAAAAAAACTTAGGAAAAAAAAGAAAGGATAGAAGCAAGAAAGGGAGAAAAGGAAGAAGACAATTGTAAAGTAATTCTTCATGGTAATAGAAATGCACTTAAAGTGATTGGTGAATTATTTTATTCAATGAGCACATACCACGGAATGGAAAGGAGATGGGAAGTCTTAACATTGCTTTGCCTTGGTTCATCTAACTCCCTTCAATCTCTGTCATGTGACATTCTCACTCTCTGGAGTGTGATTCCTGTATATAAAGACACAGTGGAAATTATTTTTCACATGCCTTCTAAACACAAGGTACTTCGTAGGGGGGCTCATCCAAGTTGTGATCTGTTCTATTCCTGGCAGAAAAACCAGGTGGGAAAGACTTGTTCGTAGATGGCCCCAAATGCCCTCTATGGCTTATTTAAGAGACTGCCAATGACTAATTTTGCTTATAGGAAATGTCTGCCTTATCAGAACGTTAAGGCCTAATTACCATGTCTGTAACATGCAATTTCCCATCTGGTAGCACATAGCTTCTCTAAAGCCATATGTTGATAAAGTTTGGGATATAGTTATTTGTTACTTTCAACATTCACAACTGATACATTGAACAGGTACAAATAGATAAAAATTTTAAAAAATTGTAAAACAAAACACTCCAAGTAAATTCTATGTAAAAAAACATGTTTCAGAAGGATATCAAAGAAGTGACACCAGAATGTTTCACAAAAAAAAGATTTTTGATATCTTCAATGAAAAGTGTTCAAAGCACAATGTCAAAACTAATTTAAATTTCATTTAGACATGATACAGGATTCTTATTAATTAATTCTTCTATTTTTCATTATAAGACACAATGTACAAATTAATCCTTCTCCTGTCAGTGTCTTTTCCAGAAAGGAGGTTTGCAGTAGTTGACAAATCTACATTTACATGTCTCTATTTTCTGACATACCTCCTCTCTCTCTCTCCCTCTCTCTCTCTGTCTCTCTAATCTTCTTGGGAAGATTTTATTGGAGAGTCTCAAAATTTAGTGGAAGTTTTAACTGAATTCTGAAAGTTATTTTCTCAGCAGACTATAAAATACAGACACTGATTTATAGATTTAAAGAATAATAATGAAGTGTTTTGCTATATGAAATTCAAACATATCTATTCAAATAAGTTGAGTTAAAAATTATTTATCCTTTCACAGGACAATATTCATGTTCCAAGAGAATAAATATGCAAAGAAATAGAGTATTTAGTTTCTTCTGAATGGCAAAATGTGCCCTTAATGAAAAATTGGCTTTTTTGGGGGGTTGGGGGGGAATGATTACAGTTTCCTTTGTTTTATAATTTTATAATCCTATAAATCCTATATGTCTTAATCTCATAAAATTCTACATAATAGTATATGTTTTATAAACTTACAAGTACCTGGATATATCAAAAAAAGGATTAAATGTATAAATAAATTAGGGAAAACTTTATGTGCTAATATTTATAAAGTTTATTATGCTT
Source organism: Crocuta crocuta (assembly GCF_008692635.1). Taxonomy (NCBI): domain Eukaryota; kingdom Metazoa; phylum Chordata; class Mammalia; order Carnivora; family Hyaenidae; genus Crocuta; species Crocuta crocuta. The sequence goes on from NW_027532599.1 coordinate 5,071,712, forward strand.
AATTTTATTTGTAAGATAAGGTAAGATTGTAAATTTAATGTCTAAGTTGATCTAAGATATATGTCTCTGAATATTATACCTGAATGTTTGGAATATTTAAAAATTCTATAAAATTCAGTTTCTGATACTTTGGAAGTATCAGACTATTTGGAAATGAGTCTACCATATACTGAATTTTGCATTTTATTTTGCCAAATGTGTGATTTGGAAAATTCTGTATAGTTACAAAATGGACTTTGGTTTGAATTCAGAAGTTATTTTCTTTGTTTTGGGTTTTCTTTGAGACAAAATTCAGTTAGTGTATTTTTCCTTCTTAATCTTAACTGTTATCATATATTTAATAAAATTAAAGAAAAGGTATAGCTCTTGGGGCACCTGTGTGGCTTAGTTGATTAAGCATCTGACTCTTGATTCCAGCTCAGGTTATAATCTCATAGTTTGTGAGATCGAGCTCCAAGTCAGTGTCTGTGTTGACAGGGTGGAGCATGCTTGGGTTTCTCTCTCTCCCTCTCTCTCTGTCCCACCCCTGCTCTCTTTCTAAATAAATAAATAAATAAATAAAAATACACACAAGAAAAGGTATAGTTTTTAGTTTATGAGAGTATGGCTTCACAGCCATAAGAAAAATCCTTAACTTTAATTCAAGTGTAGATTCTAAATTGTTTAATGTCTCTTTCACTCTCCCATGGCTCAAATAGACACAAAAAGAACAGTCTAAGCAACTTAAAACTTTTGACCAGAAAGAAAAGATGAATGTTCTTTTTGCTCACATTTCACTCAGCAGGGTAGAGTTATATGGAAAGAGACCATCTTCATATCTATCTCAAACACGTTGGCCAACTCTGTCTTTAGAAGAAATGTGTAAGGAAATTTTCAAACTCAGCAATTGTTAATTACACAAAATCTGGAGAAACACGGTGAATAGTGCTTTGAAGCCTGCTTTCAAATTGTTTTTTTCTGTTTGTCAATTTAACTCTCTAATAAGAAAACTAGAGACAATTAATTATATTAATTTGGTATATTTATGGTTGAAGACATAATACAAATAACGTTTAAACATTATCGCTAGAGGGAATTCTGGGTGGCTCAGTTGGTTTAATGTCTGACTTCAGCTTAGGTCATGATCTTGCAGTTCCTCAGTTTGAGCCCTGAGTCAGGCTCTGTGCTGACAGCTCAGGCTTGGAGCCTGCTTCAGAAGTGTCTCCCTCTGTCTCTGTCCCTTTGCCACTCACACTCTGTCTCTTTCTCTCTCAAAAATAAATAAATAAATAAATAAATAAATAAATAAATAAATAAATAAATATTTAAAAAAGAGTTACAGGGGCTCCTGGATGGCTCAGTCGGTTGGGCATCCGACTTCGGCTCAGATCACGATCTCAAAGTCTGTGAGTTCGAGCTTAGCATGGGGCTCTGTGCTGACAGCTCAGAGCCTGGAGCCTGCATCGGATTCTGTGTCTCCATCTCTCTCTGCCCCTCCCCCACTCATGCTCTGTCTCTGTCTCTCTCAAAAATAAATAAACATTAAAAAAATTTTTAAAAAGAGTTATAAAAACATCATCACTAGAAAAATAATGGAGAAAAATAAAATAAATGATATACATTTCCCCTAATTTTAAGTGTTCCTGAAGGAATTATATTTCTAAATTCATAAAGTAATCATGGTATTTTGAGATTAGATCAATGTCATATATTTATTTTTATAGTTATTTTCTACATAGTCCAATATTGTTAAATTTTAGGTCAAATCACTGTAATAGTGAACATTACCTGGTTTTACAATTCTCACTAATCAAATTAAGTTTGGCTATCATGTTCTATCCATATAGAGAAAAGAAGGAAAAAGGGAAGGAAGGAAGGAAGGAAGGAAGGAAGGAAGGAAGGAATTATTCTTAGAAGATGAACTACATGTTAAAAATATATCCGTCATAGTAGTTATCTAAGAAGAGGAAAGGTGAGTTGTAATTGACAAGACACGTAAAGGTAAGCTTCTGACCCAAGGGTACTTATATGGGCATATGCTTTACAATGTGTTGGCTAAATTGTAGAGTTATATACTTTTTTTAAAAAAAATGTTTTTTTATGTATTTCTAGGAGAGAGAGAGACAGACAGCGTGAGCAGGGGAGGGTCAGAGAGAGAGGGAGTCACAGACTGAAACAGGCTCCAGGCTCTGAGCTGGCAGTCAGCACAGAGCCCGACGCGGGGCTCGAACCCACGAACCGCGAGATCATGACCTAAGCGAAAGTCGGACGCTTAACCGACTAAGGCACCCAGGCGCCCCTGTAGAGTTATATTCTATGTGCTTTTCCATGTGCTTTATCCCACAATAAAACATTTAAGGAATTCAGGTGAAAAGCATATATCTATTAGAAGACTCACTTTTGAGTGCTGATCATGTGCCATAGGATAAAACCCAAGAATCCAATGCTTTAACTGCTAGTTGTAGAATGTATCTAAGTGATTTATCAACTCAAATTTCCAAAAGACTATGATAAGCTATTATTCCCACGGAGGAGTGGTATGGAAGCTCACAAGAGCTTCTGGGATTTCAGATGTTACTACACACAGATAAAGGGAACATCTTTTCAGCCTTACCAAGTCAAGTATGAGATTGAAACTTTCTGCTGTGCATGTGTCTCTATTAGTCGAGAAAAATCACAATAGCTGAGAAATGGGGTAGGATGAATTATCCTTTGACTCTTTGTGACTTCTCTTTAGTCTTCTTTAAGGGTGTCTTTAACACTTGCAAGTGATTAAATCAGAGTCTTCCAACTAGAAAATGTTTGTCCCTACAATAATTTACCTCAGGGTAATCTGAAACACTTAGTTTAGATTTCACTTTCACTTAGAGATTTGGACTTTAAAAAGATGTGTTTTTTGGTATTGTTTTAATTACCCATTTAGAATCTATTTGGTATTGTTTTAATTACCCATTTAGAATCTATTATGGAAACAGCAGAATTTCAGCGCCACATTATTAACAAAGCATTATGTTTACAGGCAAAATTTATCTAGCACAGACTGAAATAAAACCCAACCCCTTCTTACATCATGTTGTCTACTCAAAGGTTGGTAATATTTGCTCAAATACATGAGAAAAGTTGTCAATTTGCCTCTTTCTATATTGATCAGAACAATATGCTCATGTTTATTTTACTTCATGGGCTTTGTGTGAATATAATGATTTAAATAATTTACTTTGGGTAACTAAATAGCCACTTCCTGTCAAGTGTGATTGGTCTTTCTCTACCTGAAATTAATTACCTAAAATTGCAATTACAGTTGCCGTTCACTATTTTGGTGAGAATTAATTTTAAAATTCACAGGAATCAGAGAAGCTAATTTGTAAATTTACTTTAATTCTGCCTTAAATTCTACATATTCTTCTATGGCTTTGTTTCTTTGTTTTTCTTTTCTTTTCTTTTTATGAATTTGTTTAATAGCAGACCATCATGTTTAAGCAGATTAATGAATAGGACCTATCTTGTCTCTGGTACATTGCTCTGGCACTCAGCCAATGCCTGGCACATAAGAGTCCTAAGGGTTAACTTTGAACCTCTCTGTCTTCCTACCATAACTGAGGGCCCTCGCTTTTCCAAAAAGGGCCCTTACTTGTCTAATGTATGCTAATGCTCTGGTATTTGCAGTATAGTGGCAAAATGTATCTTGCTAGAAAAGCACCCAATTTAAAAAAGATAAAAATTCTGCTTTCAAATAGATACAAGGGACTAAAATTTGCTGAAAGGGAAGCTATTTGAGGGAAGTGAGCTGCCTTCTCAAATTACGTAAGCTACCTATATGTTTTTTGCACAGGCCCACTGAATGTGATTAATAACTGCCAATTGCGTAATCATTTATTTGCTTTGTATTTTTTGCAAAATTTCTTCAGATATCTTAAAATTGATTCATGTAATAGAAATTCTGTAGTTTAGGGACCACGATATAAGTATGTGAGCAAGAGAAAAATGTAGTTTCATTACAACTCAAGATCATTTTCATACCTGGGAAAAATGTTTTACCCAGTCTTTAAGAAAATATAATGATTTATTATATGCTATTTATTACTTTCATATTTTAAATATAACTATGCAAATGATTACAGAACTCATCATATATAAAACCCTGTTCAAACTTGCTACATGAGATATTACTGAAAAGTCACAGTTGATTTTCATACATACGCACATGATGATAACACAGAAAGATGCCTTCTACCTTCCAATTCACAGTAAAAGTATTGCAATACCAATTACAGAGTATCTTTGAAACAAAAAAAAAATAAATAAAATGGCTTATGACTTTTGATCTAACCTATAATCATGTAGCATTTTAAAATTTATTTTTTAAACCTAATTTCTTTATTTCATTCAGAGTTAAATGAATTTCAAATACTTTGATAGACCTGATCCCAAATAAAACGAAAAAATAGTAAACATATTTCGGACATATGATTTCCCATTTGAATTTGAAATTAGTGTTATCATTTGCCTTCAAAGCACACTAATGTCCTCAGACTGAATCAGTCATTCACAAAATAATACAAAACTATGACATTCCCCAGTATCCAGCATTAGAATCACCCCTTAAAATAACACAACATAGCACAAACAACATTGTCAATGTTTTAAGAGTAGGAATTACTTAATTCACATTTTCTAAGAATATTGGTAATGTAAACTTTATAAAACTTTTGTGATGAATGAATTTCAGTGTAATATCTAATTACTTTAGAGTACACCTCATCAAAACTTGGCTTAATTTCAGAATTATTTTAGAATGAAAGTAAATAAAGCTTAAGGTCCATTCAACAGGAAGATATAATTGATTTTCGACCAAAGATAGAAATGATTTCATTCACCTCACATGGTTATGATAATTTTACTATGCACACCAACTCATAAAGACATTTGTGAGAAAAGAAAAGTTGGCACCAAATAGAGCAATGTTCATTTTTTTAAAAAAAAATTAATGTTTTATTTATTTCTGAGAGAGAGAGAGAGACTGCATGAGCAGGGGAGGTCAGAGACAGAGGGAGATACAGAATCCGAAGCAGGCTCCAGGCTCTGAGCGGGCGGTCAGCACAGAGGCCGACGCGGGGCTCGAACCCACGAACCGTGAAATCATGACCTGAACGGAGGTCGGACGCTTAACCGACCGAGCCACCCAGGCGCCCCAGCAATGTTCATTTTTTAGAGAACAAAAATGCAGCAGATATCTGAAATACGATGGTCAAATACTGAATGAACTTAAATTATTGGTGGGGGTAGGGTTTATCTGTTTATCTCTCTTTAGCATATAATTACAGGTTTGCATACTGTTGTGAAAAAACAATACAGAGACAATCCATATATCCTTCACCCAATTTCCTCCACCAGTAACATACTGCATAGCTGTAATTCTGGGATAGGAGCCAAATCTTTGAAATTCTTCGTTTCAATAATATATCTGGTGTCTTTACTTACCTCATTGGCTAGTTTTAGGAGATTGCGCGTGCGTGCGTGTGTGTGTGTGTGTGTGTGTGTGTGTGTGTGTATGTATTCTAATCATGGTCCTTTCTTTGGTGTTTATTCATTAGTATTATAGCATTGCACTATTAGCTATCTACCAAAACTTCTTGAAAATTTAATTTACAGACAGGAGGTACAACATAATGACTATAGTCACTTAAAGCATAGGCTCTGGAACAGATTTCATTAAGTTCAAGTCCCAGATTTACTACTTTCTAACTTTGTAAACTTGACAACTTTTAGAACGTTTTCTTTTCCATGGTGCTCACTCGCTCTCGCTCTCTCGCTCTCTCTCTCTCTCTCTCCTCTCCTCTCCTTCTCATATAAAATGACACAGTAGGGGCGCCTGGGTGGCTTAGTCGGTTAAGCGTCTGACTTTCGCTTAGGTCATGATCTCGCGGTTCGTGGGTTCGAGCCTCGCGTCGGGCTCTGTGCTGACTGCCAACTTGGAGCCTGGAGCCTGTTTCAGAGTCTGTATTTCTCTCTCTTTCTGACCCTCCCCTGCTCACGCTGTCTCTCTCTCTCCTAGAAATAAATAAAAAAATATTTAAAAAAAATAAAAAAATAAAATGACACTGTAGTCCTTAAGGCATAGACTTTGGCTTATATGTAGCTTATAAATATGACAGGGAAAAAGACTAAAGATGTCAAATAAACTATAATCGTATCTGTGAATATTTTATTAAGGTAGAATATATTCACATGCCACTTGTGTAAAAAAACAATAGAAAAGAAGTATGTTTTAATAAAAGATCATATATTACCAAAGTTTGGCTTAATAATCTATAACTTGGATTGACATTTATTGTGAAACCATCCTGGAGCAAAACACCCTGTTTTAGCTCCTTTGTAATATTTTGGATAAAATATTTCACTTAGGACAGGTATCTTGTGAAGACCAAACAAGGTAAATCATTCATTCACTGAAATATTTAGTTCAATTACCTGTCTATCAATCATCTATCATCTATTAGTCTATCTATCTATCTATCTATCTATCTATCTATCTATCTATCTATCCTATATCTCTCTCTCTCTCTCTCTCACAGCTAATTGTTTACTTTTTCATATATTCCAGGAAACTGTCCAGATCATAAGCTAGAGTGATGAACAAGACAAAGAAGACCACTTCAATGAGGAGCTACTCCTTTCACTGGAGTGAAGAAAACCTCTATGCAAAAAGTCTAGGTCAGAACATGACAATAGTAAATGCTTGAGGATATATCTGTTACCCTGACTCATTTTTTATGTCAAAGGTCACTATCATTCACCAATCCATTTAATTATGGGCAATATGTATGATACTCTTATATCTGAAAAAAACGATATGATAGCACATTTCTTTGCAACTGAATTGAAGTAGTAAAATCCTAAAGGGCAAACACTTTTTTAAAATTAGAAATATATCCCTTTACACAGTTGTAGACATGTCTGTTCCTTCACAAAATATGTAATTTTATTATGTTATGCAGCTGGGGCTCTCAATAGTAAAATCAGAGATTGAGTTACGTGCTCTATTACTGATTTTCAGATAATATATAAAGTCCATAGCACTTAAAAAAAGTTTTACATGTACTTCTCACTACTCTATTGGTTAAATTTTCTTCTTCTCAGAGGTTGATTCAGATGAGGTTTTTTTTTTTTTATGACTCATGTGTTCATATTTCTGTTAAAATTAGATAACATTTTAAAACTGAATTGAGGACATAGTGGGGGTTAATATTTCCTTCAACATTTGATAAAGTTAATAAAATAAACAGTTGCCATAACACTGCAAAGCTGATGGTGAGGCAATAATTTATTAACTACAACACTCTGCAAAGGCCCACAAGAAAGCTGGCGAACTTGCAGATTTCTGAGAACTGCAGCAATGCTTAGGTTCAAGGAGATATTAAAATGCTGCAACCTCAGATTTCATTTTGACTGTTCTTGGAAAGTCTCCAACAAATTGGCTAAAAAGCTTACTACAGGAAGCCAAACATCTTGTAGAGTCTGAGAAGCAGAGCACATTTCTGCTGAATAGAACACTTCTTTTCATGAAAACATGGTTCTCTAATATACATCTAATAATGCATAACCTATCAGTACAAGTCTAGCAAAGCTTTTAAAGTTTTAGGTCTTTACATGGTTTTTCTACCGTGAGAGAAAATAATGCACTTGTAAAATCCATGACATAGAGCACTGTGCATATTTCAAATGAGATAAGAAGATACTTGTGCAGTTGACTATGTTTGCTATTGCAATAATGGCATTAGTTTTCCAATATACCACTTGAGTGCTGAGTGTGATTCCCTTGAGGCCTTCATTTTCATTATAAACAGACAACTACTGAGCCTGCTTTTATATTCACAATTATTTGAAATTACAAAACAATTTCTGAAAGCTTTGTTAAGGAAACACAGTACAAGCAAGTCTATACTGAAGCCATTTTTTCTATAACTGGCGTTGGGTGAACGATATCATCAGGACACAGTATACAAAGGATGAATCATGTATTGGGATTGAGTTGGGTGTTCTTTGACAGAATCCATATTGGATGCTGTAAAATGAGGCAGACGGTAGAAACTAGAGAGATGTTTTAGATGGTTTAAAATGTTTGACCTGTGTAGCATATATATCCCTTGCTCAAAACACTCCTAAAATTGTTCTTTGATTCTGTATTAGATACTGCAACAGGTACAGAAAGAGTACTCTGCATATCAGCTCCTTTCAGACTTTCAGCTCCAGATAGTGTAGAGAAATGAAGTAGAATAAATGAGTGTCCATCCACCCTTGCTTCCGCCTTAAACTAAGGTTGTGAATTTCAACCACCAAACTCACATTTTAAATGTTTCTCTTTGAGGAACTGTGCATGAAAGTATGTGCTAATATGTGTGTTTGCATGTGTTTGTATGTTTTGAAGGAATGAAATTACCCTTAATTGGTATTATCAAGTAAAAAAGAAAGTTTCAAAATAATAAAAGCATATATGCATTCTTAGTGGCTTTGATAAGCATTTTAGTAGGAAAAATTCCTACATATCATATGTGATCATGACTGGGTTGTTGGCTACAGGTACATTCTCATTAGGGATTGAGTAGCACAGATACGGTGTTGGTCAGTATTCACCCCCGTTCCTGCCACCTGGTTTCTTGGTGGCTGCCTTACCCCCATGTATTTCAAAGGGTTTTTGTCCTGTGCTTTTAGCTTAGCGCTCTTTAAGTTTTACTGGGTAGGGTTCTGGTATCATATGTTCAAATTCTTAAAAATTAAACTAAATTACCTCTCTGGTATATCCATTTTTATTTTACATACTAACTCTTTTCACTACACATTGCACATTATAGATTCCACACCATCATTAATTAATAGTGTCTATATCTTATGTAATTAGGCTACAGACTATGTTTTGGGGAAGGATATTCCATTAGCTGTTTGCAATGCTCTTCTTTGGATCTGATTGTTTTGGTTTCCTTTTTATTATTTTTCTTTTTCAAAGGTACCAGCTAGACAATCAGCTGTATTGTATAATAAATTCTTGAGCTTTGCATAAAATTGCTCACTGACTACCAAGGTTGGAGGGTACAAAAACAGCTAATTTATCTTAGGTTTAAGGTGGCAAAAGGCACTATATCCTCTAGATTCTGCCTTTGGCCTATAACTGATTTGTCTGTTTTGTTTAGTTACTGTTTTTACTTCTTTTATTCCTAGCTATAAAATTTCCTCAAAGATCTCACCTTTTCTCTTTACTCCCTACAGCTCAAAGATCTAATACTTTCTCCTAACGGACATATAAATGTTTAAAAATATGCCTCTGTATCTTGCATGGTGCCTGGGGGATTTCACAAACTATGAATGACATTATATTTGGACACATACTTATTTCCATAATTTGATACCATCTTCACTTAATGACTTTTGCATCAATGCATATGTATGGCATAACTGAAATAAGCCACATTTGCATAGTTTAGTTTTTAGATAAGTGAAATTAAACATCAGAACTGTAGATTCTTTAAAAAATCATATGCTCCTCATTACAGACAATTAATGGCTCATAAGCTTATATGAAGTTAAAAACAACTTTTAAAAAGTTTACAAATCAGAAAATCATTTCATATTTTAACATTTCTTCATCTATCTGAAGAAAAAAACCCAAACCCAAACCAAAAACCTGACACACACAGCACACACGTTATTACCAAAACACAGCGCTATTTTAGTAGCAATTGGTAAATATACAGTTCTACTTATTGTAGAATGATTTAAGACTTTGATTAATGATAAATAAGAGAGGGAGAAACAGATAAATGAATTCTTACAAAAATAATTAGAAACAATTCTCTCAAAGATAACAACCTTGTTGTTTTTAGAAAAATTGAGCTTTAGCCTTTTGAAAAATGACTGTGTCATCAATCGATGTGTTATCATGGTACATTATTAAATAAAGTTGAAACAGCCTTTCATTTTCTTAGGGCTGGCTTACAGACTTGAAAGCTTCCAGAAATTAGAATAAATGATCATTTTGAGGGGAGAAATTTTCCATTTGCAAAAGATATATTCAAAGCTTTCTTAGAGATATTACTCGCTTTGAAAATGAAGTGTCTGATGAGGCTTGTCTCTAATTAGGAAACATTCGATAAACTTCCCATTGTAGAAACAGATTGGAACAACTATTTCACAGTAAATCAGAATCTCGCTATCAAGTTATGTGATAAGCTCTTCTGTGCGGCTCAGTAAATCATGAAGTGTGACAATAGGGACACTCAATAAGCTGCTGAGAACTGCATAATAAATCATGAAATTTCACAATAAGTTGTACAATAAGCTCTACTGTATTAGTCTCTAAATCATGGGCTTTCACAATAAAGTTATACGAAGAATTTTGCTTTTCTTTGCTATGTCTACTGTTATTATGGGGCATCTATCAGTCAAGGATAAAATGAAGTCCTTCCCGCCCACATTAGCCAGAGCCATGATATTTAGAAAAATCAGGTTTTATTTGTGTAAGAGGAAATTACACAAAATTCCATTGTTCCATTAATTAATAAAATCAATTCCAGTACCAACTTGAGTTTGAATGTTTGTGATAGAGAACTCATTAATTTAGAGTAGCTATTATAAAAAAGACAATGTATTTAATCTAGGTTAATACTTAAGTACTTAGAACAAATGGCATATATGAATACATTAAATATAATTAATGACAAGGGAGAGATTAGATTAAGTTTAAGTAGGCAATCACAATTACAAAAAAAAAGTGCTGCGTGTGTGCAGGCATGTGCAGAGAGAAGGAGTGAGAAGGAAAGAGATGTTTACATGCAATTTTTTAAAGGTGTCTTTATTCTTTAATTTTGAAACCTGTGAAATATATTTAAGCTTTTTATGATTTGGGAATTTATTTGATAGATACAATATAAATTACATGAAACATAAATTTAAAAATAACTAGATTTGAATCCTAGTTCCATTGTTTTGATGATAAATATAAAACTCAATATAATTACTTGTATTACATTTATTTGTATTTTAAGATCACATTTTAACAGAAGAGCTAATGTGAACACTTGTGGCATTCTCCACTAAATATCGGTTAATAACTATTTCAATACTGAATAGGTAAAAAAAAAGTTTTAAAAGCCCAAGGTATATATATTTTTTAATTTTAATTTTAAATGATGGTATTTTAGGAAAATAATTGAGATTTGTAGAGGATGCCCAGATTTGTCCATAAGAATAATTGATACTTTACATTTGGAAAACTTCTTGCCCCAAATAAGATACAGCAAATATGTCAATAATAATGAGAACCATCAATCTATATAAAGGACAGGAAGAAAGGCAATGCTTTGCTACTAATGTAAACACCACTGGAGAGAGAGTTCTGTGGCATTTAGGCCTTGCTTTCAAGGGGGAAAAAATGAAGTTTTGTTGGACTACTGACCATCTCCCCTAAACACACACCCACACACATGCATAGGTGCACACACATAGAGTTTTGTTATCTTCTCATACTCTACAAAATTCTTTTTTACGGGATTGAGCCACTGAAAATGGGAACTCTGCAGAAAATCAGACATGATCCAAGAATAGTCACCACGATTACATCCATTGCTAGCTATATATTCTTTAATAGGAAGAAGACCTAGATCATGGAAACTTTCTACTTTGGATCCAAGTATGCTCAAAATAGGAAACTACTTTCTACTTTATTCCTTATAACCAGTAATTAGAACTTCTCATCTCTTGTTTTCTTTTTCTTTTTTTTTCTTTTTATCCCACAAAATAGATATATTGCACACATATTCACACACACACATCTACTTTGACAAGAGTGAAATAGGTGAAATTATCCTAGTGGTATGCAATTGGGTTTGAGAGATTTTTTAAATATAAATAGATTATTGTCTTATGTGCAGTACTGCTTATATATTAAAGGAAATCTTGGTAACCTGCTTTGACACTCACACTCTACATTTTTTTTTGTTTTGCTTTGTTTTTTCTTTAAAAAATCATCTTGTTTCATCATAAAGATAAGTAAACATATAATACAGTGATCAACATTGATCACATTTTGTTTTCAATTATTATAATGGGGTAAGTTTTCAGAACATAGAAATACTAGGAATCTCCTATTTGAAGTAAAGTTGCCCAGGGCAGCTGAGTGGCTCAGTGACTTAAGCATCTGACTTTAGCTCAGGTCATGATCTCAAGGCTGGTGAGTTTGAGCCCTGTATCAGGCTCTGTGCTGACAGCTCAGAGCCTGGAGCCTGATTCGGATTCTGTGTCTCCTCTCTCTGACCCTCTCTCGCTCATGCTCTGTCTCTCTCTCTAATAAATAAATAAACATTTTTAAAAAGAAGTAAAATAACCCACCGCTAAACTACAAATAGGTGAATTGATTGGATTTTTATGTAAAAATGTATGTATATTGAAACAAAATTGACTTACTTTTAAAATGATATTTTCTAAAATCCTAGGGAATATTTAAAAAACTTAATATGAACACAACCTGAACTAGTCACTAATCATTTTTATGATTCCTTAATAAGCTTTTAAACATTTAAATAAAGCCCACAAAATTTTCATTGTAGTGTTAATATATCCAGAGTATAAAATATCAAAATCTTTAAGTCAAAACAAAAAATTTAGAGTAGATGCCTATCAGTTCATGTAGATGATATTAAATTCCAGAAAAGTAATCATAGAACACAGCAGGAGTTGATCTCAAGAATATTAATGAAGAAAATGGCATAATTAATATTCTCAAAGTCCCACATGTAATATTTCTGTTAGGGCAAGGCTAGAAAAGATGTCAAAACTGGAACCTTTGAATTTTGAGAGAACTTTGGTTTGCAAAATACATGGAATGTTACAGCATTTTAACAAAGTAAAATAAAATCCCCTTTACAAAATAAATATTTTGTCTTTTGCATTTAGCTTGAAAGTTTCATTTAATATAATGAATCATTAACATTCAATCCATACACATCAGGTTTCAAGCAAGATAGATTAACTCCACTCCTCCCAGGTTCCCCTCCCCCTTACACTAATTTGTCCTGAATATAACATAAAAAACAGGCATGGGAAGATTCTGAAGGTTGGAAAGAAAAAGGTAGAGTTCTTAGGGACTGAGGGACTTGAGGAATGACAGTACAGTGAAATATCTGGGTTTCACTTTTTCTTTCTACATGTCCTAGTGAGGGCAGCCTGGAACACACACACACACACACACACACACACACACACACACACTCCAAGTGTGTTTGTTTGTTTTTTCTCTGAGTTGAAGTGAGTGAAAATGGTGGCTTAATGACAGAAAACCTTTTGGCAATTCTCTGCTTACTTTTCCAAGCACCAACATGACAATCACACCCTCTTTATGATTCTGGTAGAGCCACGCATGGAACAGATCTTCCACTCCACTCACTTGCTTGGTAAAAGGCAGCAGTCAGTTTCCCCCCACGAGAATGATGATTCTGTAGAAGCAAATGGCCCAGACCCCAATCTCAAGTCAGGGTAACGTCTCTGGAATAGAGTGATGAGCTGAGCTCCCACTCCCACTCTGTAGCAATGATACTTCATGAAGCATCATGAGAAGCTACTTACATATCACTCCACTTCCTCACTTCCTGCACATTGTCAGCTGGCTCCATCTATAGGCTGAGCCTTTCCACCCACTTAGCATCAGAAAGATTGAATTCAAGGCTATATGATTTAGGGGAGCTCAGAACAACACTTGTTCCCACCTCTGTTGTCAGCTGATTGCAATGGGAACTGAGCCTCTCTCCCCCTACTCAGCATCATAGAGGCAAAGGGAAAAGTTGGGAGGTGGAGCTAAACAGCACTTTAATTGCATCTACCTCCCCTGGCACGAGTGCGATTCAACAGTGAGCACTTTCTGGCCCCGTGCTGTAAAGAAAAAACTAGACAACAGAACAAAATAACAAAACCAAAAAAGAGAATCTAATCTAATTCCACCCATAAACAATAAGTATATTTAAGGGAATTGAAATTATACCGGAGACCACAATAAAATCAAACTAGAAATCAGTGACAGAAAGATCACAAGAGATTTTCTAAACAATTAGAAATTAAATGTTGCACTTCTAAACAATGCATGTGTCAAAGAGGTGATCTCAAAAGAAATTTTAAAAAATACATTGTGTGAAAAAGAAAAACAAAAAAATTGAAAGTGGGAGATACCTAAAGCAGTGCCGAGAGGAAAATTAGCACAAAAATGCTTGAATTATACCAAAAAACCCTCAATAATTTAAGTTTCTACCTCAAGAAACCAGAAAAAAAAGGGCACAATAAATTCAAAGTAGAAAGAAAGAATTAAATAATAAATATGAGCAGAAATAAATGAAATTGAAAAGGAAAAACAACAAAGGGGAAACCTGTTTCTTTGGGGGAAGAAAAGGACAAGGAACTTTATAAACCCCTAGTAAGACTTACAACAATAAAAAGAGAAAACTACAATGTAAAGATAACAAGTATGAAATAGAGATATCACTATGCACACTGAAGCTATTGAATTGAAACATATTAAAAGAAACTTTACACTTGTAATTTTGACAACTCTAAACTCTAAAAAATGAAACAATTCCTTGAAAATGACAAACTATCTATAAGGAAGTCACCAAACTCCACACTCAAAAAACAAATAATCCAGTGAAGAAATGGGCAGAAGATATGAACAGNACTTGAGGGTGTTAATACTGAATGAAATAAGTCAGGCATAGGAGGACAGATACCATATGTTTTCACTCATGAGTGGAAGAGGAGAAACTTAACAGAGGACCACGGGGGAGAAGAAGGGGAAAAATAGTGGGNAAAGAAAACGACAAGCTATCAAAACTTAACCATCATACAGCAAATAGTTCTATAACCACTGGAGATATTGAATTTACCATGAAAAATTCCTGAAAAAATCTCCAGGCTCAGGTCCCTTCCCTGTAGAAGTCTGCCAAACATTTAAAGAAAAATTAAAACCAATTTTCCACAATTTCTTGGAGAAAATAGAAGAGATTGGAATACCTCCCTACACGTTTGTGAAGCCAATATAACCTTCATACAGAAGCCAACAAAGAAGATATTTAAAATAGAAAAGAGAAAGAAAACTGATGACCAGTTTCTCTCATCAACATCTATACTAGTTTTCTTTTCCTTCCCCTCAGCACACAGAATCTTCTACAATTGATGCAGAAATGTGAGGGGTAAAACCATACCTTATTATCAAAAGATTGATTGTTTTGTTTCTCTGTCCTATTAAGAGACTAAATATTGATATATTTCTCTGAAAGTAGAATATAAAAATTACCTATCAAACAAAAAGTTGAGGTGGTCACAGAAATGTTGGTCACCATCTCTCATTCTATAAACAGAAAATCATTAATCCAAGCAGGAGAAAAATTACCTTAAATCAAATTGACTAATAACATAAAATGAAAACATTTTTCACTTGGGAAAATTTACTTTCAACCTCTCAGTTTGGTAAAATAACAGAAAAATCAACTTAAAATATTCAACAATTGTTACTCGTGTATGCTAAATATAACTAAGGAAACAAAAAAGAACCCAAACTGCCTGTAAGATGTAACAATGATAGCATATAATTGGCTTTTTACTTTCCTGCCTTGGCCCCTCATCATTGGCAACTAAAGTAGTTTATAGATGTTTAGATTCCCGTCACTTGTAACAGAGATTATGTACCTAAGAAATAATTAGTGTTGAGTAAATGAATTCCTACATGAAATAATGAATATATCCTAGCTGTGTTCACTGACTTACCCTTCAACGAATGCATTCTATAATCTTAATTGTCAAAAATTTACCTTTCATTCTCCAAGCATTTCTGAGTATTGAGTGACCTATCATTCCCCAAATATCTTCCTTTAACTATAATTTCTGATTTTGTTCTCTTTCTGAGAGTCTGTACTTTCCCTAAGATTGACCTTTGTCCATAGGTTTTGATCTGCATTTTCTAAATTTCACAAAACATTTGTGAAGGTATGGAAAAATTTCAACCTTTTCTTGTCTTTGTCACTTTTGAAAATTTTATGCTGCACTTGAAATAACTCTTTTTAAAAAATTTTTCTTATGTCTTTATTTTGAGAGACAGAGGCAGAGAGCTAGTGGGGGAGGTGCAGAGAGAGAGTAGACAGAGAATCTGAAGCAGGTTCCAGGCTCCAAGCTGTCAGCACAGAGCCCAACGCGGGACTGGAACTCACAGACTGTGAGATCATGACCCGAGCCAAAGTCGGATGCTTAACCATTTGAGCCTCCCAGGCACCCTGAGAGAACTCTTGAAAAGTCTTCACTCAAAATGAAGGCACACAAACTAATTGAATTTGAAAATGAATGCCTTTATAAATATACTAGTCTTCACTGTGTTGCTTGAAACTTTTTCTGTTTATGCATGGTCAGGTCTTTCTGAGTAAAAACGACAGGTAATGTAGGTTAAAGAGTAAGTGAAAGGCAAATAAATCTTGAACTTAAACTTACAGAGATCCAAAAAGAGGTACTGGTTTAAGGCTCCTTGAGCCATTTGTTTACATTCCAGAAAGTAATTACCTCCTCCTTTCCTCAAGGAGGATTTATTTACATTAGACAGTTAAGCTCTCCTTTTTATGTTTGTTTGTCTGTTTGTTTGTTTGTTTGTTTTTGTGAGGAGAAGCAGCTGTGCAAGCTTCTCTGCATAAGAGTTGAGATTAATAACTTTGAGGTTCCTCTTACCTAGAACAAAGTGCCCTCTCTCAAGAGTGGATGAGATCTTCCCTCATCACATTGCCCTGAGTAGAAACTGGGGCATGAGGAGTCAGCTCTAATTATTTACTATGTTAGTAAATAATCAGTTGGATGGGTCTACCTCCAATACACAAACCTGTGTTTACTATAGAGAACAACAATCTACTGAGTGTTTCCTATACTGTGCAAAAGCTTTTAGTTTGAAGTAGTCCAACTTGTCTCTTTCTGCTTGTGTCTTTGGTGTCATATCCAAGAAATATCCTTTCTTAGATCAGTGTCATGAACATTTTCCCTTTGTTTCCTTCTAGGAGTTTTACATTTTCTTTTAAAAAATATTTTAATGTTTTGTTTATTTCTGAGAGAGAGAGGGAGACACAGAATCTGAAACAGGCTCCAGGCTCTGAGCTGTCAGCACAGAGCCCAATGCAGGGTTAGAACCCACAAACTGTGAGATCATGGCCTGACCCAAAATCGGATGCTTAACCAACTGAGCCATCCAGGTGCCCCTCATTTTCTTTTCTTGTATTTAAATATTTTATTCATTTTGAGTTGATTTTTGTGTATGATATAAGACAAAGGTCAAATGTCATTCTTTTGCATGCAGAAAGACTGGTATGCATGCCAATGTCTGCAAAACATTAGTGAAATAAATTAGAGAAGACAAACACATGGAAAAACAACACACATTCATGGTCTAGAAGACTTAATATTGTTAAAATGTTCACATGACTCAGAGCAATGCAGATTCAATGCAATCCCTAATACAATTTCAATGACATTTCTTATAGAAAAAAAAGTTCTAAAAATTCACATGGAGTCCAAAAAGACCACAAAGAGCCAAACCAATCTTGAGAGAGAAGATCAGAGCTGGAGGTGTCACACTCCCTATTTCAGAATATATTATAAAACAAGAGTAATTAAAGCAGTATGGCACTGGCACAAAAACAGACAAACAAATGGAACAGAAAAGAGAGCTTATAAACAAACCCATGCATATATGGCCAACTGGCCTCCAACAAAGTTTCCAGAAATACACAATAAGGAAAGAATATTATCTTGTTGCATATGGTTTTATAAAGCAATGGTTACTAGTATTTTAAAACATTTGTTAAAATGTAGTTTAATTCAAGATTTTTTTGTAAAATTAAAATTAAACTTCTGAAGACATGCGTGCCTTGAATCTTTCTATTATGTTATGTAATAATTATAATTTTCAACTTATTTAAATCACAATATAAAAAGCATCTATGTATAATTTGGATGCTGTTAAATGTCTGTTTTGGCAAAGATGTACCTAATCAAGCTCAGATTTTACATAGTCAAGAATGAATTTATTTATTTGTCATTAAAATAATTTTATTTCGAGAAAAATAAAGGGATACAAGACCTATTTGCTCAGCTAATCAGAGCATGAATAGCAATGATTATATGCAGCAATGCAGAAGAGATATTACTTCTAAATATTTACCTGGGAAGAAGGGGTAGAGAAAATATATTGTTCTTTATAAGTTAGAGATATCATATCATTTATGGCCCTGGAGGATAGGGGATCTGAGCTATAGCACCAGAGCGTTTCGTTAACAGGTAATGAAATAAGTAGGGATGCTAGGCATGGAGATCGGTTTTGCTAAGCAGAATCCCTGTAAAGATGCTCCCTCCCATTCACTATGACTACAAATGCTGAACGAAATAATAATAATAAAAGTAATAACTATGTGAGGATTCCATGCAGGGGAACCAAATGTGGAGATGAGACTCACAAATGGAAATATGGGCCAAAATAAGACCCCCTGATTAACAAAATCTAAGTGGTTTTGTTTTGTTTTGTTACTAGACATGCTTTATGAAAAGTGCTGTAAAAAAAAATCATGTAGGCTGAAAGAAAACTACACCACACGTAAATTCAGATCCTTAGAAGAAAATGATGTAATAACAACAAAAAGTAAATGCCTAGATAATTGTAACATACTATTTTTCTCATTTAAATTGTTTAAAATATGTTTGTTTAAAACAAAAAATATAAAAGTGGTAAAAATTTTTAACATATGTAACATGTATGACAACTAAGTCAAATGTCAATTAAGGAAAGGATTAAAAAAGATCATTATAATTTTTCTCTAT
>NW_027532599.1:5090651-5103647 GCF_008692635.1 Crocuta crocuta
TAAGTTTTTTCTATTATAACCTATTATATATTATTATATATATTATAATGTAGTATATAATATATGTAAGACATATATTATAAAATCATTATATTATTATGACCTATATACACATCATGAAACAATAAGTAATTATGTCTGAAATAAACACCAGAAAAATAAAATATGTCCAAAGAGATAATATTTAAATTAAAAGAATACTAAAAATACTCAAATAGTCCAAAAAGGGGCAGGAAAAGGGGGGGAGGGAGATGAAGAACAAAACTGAGAATGAACCTATAGAAACAAATACTAAATGAAACATCTAAATCTAATCTCATAAATAATTACAGTAAATTGTCTACCGACCAACTAAAAGGCAGAGATTAACGAACACATTTAAAAAGCCTGACCCTGCCATACAAGTTACACACTTTTTATTTAAATACACAGATCAATCAAAACAAATGCATGCAAAAAAGATGTATTGTGAACACAATAAGCCAAAGAAACCTGGAAGGGCTCTTTGAATATTAGCTAAAATGGACTTGAAGATAAAGAGTGTTCTTAGAGATAAATGACACTTTGACACTTTGAAATGATAAAGGGAAACATTCATTCATAAATACATAATTAGCATTTAAAGAAGACTTAAACATTGGGGTGCCTGGGTGGCTTAGTTGGTTAAGCGTCTGACTTTAGATTTCGGCTCAGGTCATGATCTCACATTCCTGAGTTTGAGCCCCACATGTGGCTCTGCACTGGCAGTGTGGGGCCTGCTTGGGATTCCCTCTCTGTCCCCCCTTCTGCCCCTCTACAGCTTGCTCTCTCTTGCTCTCTCTCTTTCAAAGTAAATAAGCGTTAAAAAATACATTTAAAGGAAACTTAAAATATATGAAGCAAAAATTCACAGACTTAACTGGAAGCATAGTAGGAAATTTAAAATGTATATTTCAGCAATCACTAGAACAAATAGACAAAAACTTTAGTAAAGTCATGAACAATTTGAATGAATTTACCAAAAACCTTGATCTGATTGACATGTACAGAACAGAATGCTCCATCCAACAACTATAAGATGCAGATTTTTTTTTTAAGTGCACATGATACATTCACAATGACAGGACGTTTTCTAGGCTAAAAATGACTCCCAAATACATTAAAAAATATTAAGATCATATATAGTGTATTATCTGACCACAAGGGAAATAAATTGAAAAGAAATCATAGTTGTTTTTGAAACCCTGAATGTGTAGAAATTAAACAATTCACATCTAAATAATTAATGCTTCACAGATTAAATTACAGGAAGAATAAAATATAATTATAATTGAAGGATAATGG
The DNA here is from genome assembly GCF_008692635.1 of Crocuta crocuta. Lineage (NCBI taxonomy): Eukaryota > Metazoa > Chordata > Mammalia > Carnivora > Hyaenidae > Crocuta > Crocuta crocuta. Next base: position 5,091,975 of record NW_027532599.1, read on the forward strand.
GAGTGTAATATATGAAAATTTATACAATACTACTAAGGCAGTTCTTTTTTTAAATGTTTTAAACAATTATTTAATTTTGAGAGAGAGAGAGAGAGAGAAGCAAAGCATGAATGGGGGAGAGAGAGAGAAGGAAACAGAATCTGAAGCAGGCTCCAGGCTCTGAGCTGTTAGCACAGAGCCTGACAGGGAGCTTGAACTCAAGTACCACAGGATCATGACCTGAGCCAAAGTAGGACACCCAATAGACTGAGCCACCCAGGCACCCCCCCAATGCAGTTCTTAACTGAAAACATATAGCTTTTAAAGTCTAAAATAGAAATGAAGAAAACATTAAAACAGTTACCTAATATCCAATCTTAAAAAGACAGAAAAAGATAATGAATAATACCAAAGTAGGTAGAGCGAGCAATAGAAATGAGCACAGATAATAGAGAAATTCAGCAAAATCAATATTTTATTCTTTCAAAAGAAACTGCATACATATTAAATGAATAATAAAAATATTATGTTAACTCTGTGACAAGAAACTTCAAAATCATAAGAAATTTGTCAATATCTTCATAAACATAATCTACCAAAACTGCCAGGAAAAAAAAAAAAACTACAAAAACTGCATAACTCTAAGTAGGATTGCCATTTATTCAATGTGCTAGTATTTATAGTTGCCTTCTAAACATTTTAAACTGCTGACCCACCATCCTAACTGGCTAAAAGGCACAGTTACTCCTTTCTCTATATGAAGGTATTTTTCTATCACTCAGTTATGCCTCACTCTGATGCGCATGAGTGTTCTCCTTTCACACCTAAAATTAAATTTCATTTCTTTCCTTCGGTGTTTATTTTCCACATTATTTTGTCCCAGTATCCCTTCTGACCATATTCCCTGGATGCTTCACTCTCAGGTAATTGTGTTCCAGTCCTACTGGCCTCCAATCTTCTTCAAGAAGACGTAAGGATGCTCTCTTTCCTGGACTTTTCTACAAGCTGTTGTCATATCTGAACCAAACTTTCCCCAAGTTCTCACATGCCATATTGCCTTTTCACATAGGCATTTTGTATAGGAGGGTAAAGCGGGAAAACGTACATAGCCTTGGTGCTACTCAGTTAATTTTCATAAAGCCCATGTATCTCTGTGACTTTAGTAGACCTCAGATGCCTCTTCATGTCCCCTCTCAGTAATCATGCCACAAAAATAATCACTATTCTGACTTCCATCACAGTAGATCATTTTATTGTGTTTCCATATTATATAAATAAAACAATGTAGTATGCAAACTCCTCTGCTTAATTTCTCATACTGACTAGCTACTTTTAGCAGATTATATTTCAGTTACTTGGTATATTCTTCAAAATTCTTTGTTGTGTGCTATATTTAGATAAACTTCCCTTATAGTTACCTAATGATCCATTTTTTCTAGCCTTTTGCAATATCTACCTGTAAATCCATCTGTCTACCTATTTGCCTATATTTACAACATCTGCCTAGGACAGATATTTACTTATAACATAGTATCTAAAAAGTGCTTGAAATTAATAAAACTCATGCAAATTGGTGGAATGACTAAATAAATACCTATGATGCAAAATTATTTCTCAAAAAATCAATAAATGAATCAGTATTATGCAATTCTTCCCATTGGTCACTTCTGCATTAAATTTCTTCTAGTTTCTGGCATTCAATGATGCCTCAATTTGTTTTCAGTTTTAATATTACATTGGTCTATCTTTTTTACTCAGGCAGGATTAAGAAGATGGGAATAGAGGTGCAGGAGTTCAAAATGAAGCTCATCTGCAGGTCCTAACATTTCTCTTGAGTATTTTTCTTATATCACCTTTTCTCTTTTGCCAACAATGAATACAAGACAAGTGTGTAGCAACTCTGACATGCTAAGACAAAAACGGTAAAGAGTTGTAAGGCACACATTGGTCTCTAACTGCTTATGTATAATAGGAACTTTCACAGATAAGTGAAGGAAGCATATTGAGTTAGTGAATTTCTGTAAGCACACATTCTGGAAAGATAATAGTTCCTGGATTTCAAGTTGCTAAAATTTAATTTTAATATGTGTTAGAATAGTGATTTTTAAAATACCTGTATCCTTGTTGTGATATTAAAGGAATGTTCAGGCAAAGGTAGAGTATGTATAAAACCACTTGTAAGAACAGAATAATGTACGTCATCTTCAATTATTCCATCAGCACACGTGAGCCAAATTTAATGATGCATGAATAGTTGAGAATGAAGAAAAGTGTTTGTGTTCTTAGAAAGTTCTCATGCTGAATTCTACTGAAGCAGAAAGCCATAAGCAGTCACTAGTGATAGCCTTTATATTTTTAACTAGAAGATATTGACATTCCATGTAAGAATATCCTGTGATATAAAAATGTGATAAATCATAGCACTAAGAAATAAGAAAGGAATGAAGAAAAACTTCCAGTGTATAACTGAAAGAACAGTCTCATTCAGTTTTTAAAGAAACATGAATTATGACCCTAAGTTTCCCTAAATAGTTCTGTAAAAGATATTTCCCCTTTTAAATATGCATTAGCTTTTACAAATTTCTCAATGATGGTAAGTGAAAAGTATCTTTGGAAGGTGAAAAATAATGCAAAGTACTTAAGTAAATATTTAAAATAACAACTAAGGAGCTAGAAATTAAGAAAACAAACCTCGGCTCTGGAGTCTATTCATGTTGCCCTTCACTGCAGAGCGTATAGCATACTGCAGAATAATGAAACTTGACTTTAAAAAATATACTTATTACTTTCACTAGTTTTTTTTTCCCTTAAATTTTAGATTTTAATCCCTCCAGTACTGAAACTTGGGTCTTCATCCAAGAGTAAAGAGACTTGTAGCTGTTGTTTGTCCTGGACTATTTGCTTTTAGTTCTAACACTCATGTACAACTGGGCAGTTGAGGAGATTAAAAAGTTAGAATATTGTTTGAGAGAATGTTATGCACTGTCTGCAGGAAGAATAACAACTTTAAACTCTTTAAAGTTTACAAATGTTAACTTCTATCTCCTGAGGTAATCCTGGTCCCATTATATATTCCTGGACTTCTAAATTGAGCAACATCTTATTTACTTTTGATGTTAGAAATAAAGTATTTCTTGCCTATAGCAATAATAAAATCGTTACAGAGAATGTTACATCCCACAGACTCAAAGCAGCATTTGAAACATAATTCTTTTAACCATGATCTAGTGCCCATAGCACTTGAAAATTTTTTAGAACTCATATATAAATTGTGCTAAAAAATAAATGGGAAGGAACAGAAAAAAAGGTTTGGACTCTTTTTGTAGGTTTTGTATAATGTTTCTGCATTTAGAAAGCTATATGTTACAACAGTGAAGGCCTAACAAAAGTTTGTTATTAAATGCTTTGGTGTACCCATCACTCTATTAAAAAATAAGCAAAATTAGTAAGAATGGCAACATCCATGACTTCACAGGCCAAATCAAAACCAAAGAACAGAAACAGAATGCTGTTTATAAGAGACCAATTTCTAACCAGACTGAAACTCCCATGTAGTCTAAAACACCTGGATGCTAGATAATAATAATAAAAAAATTGAATAGCTTCCCAAATGAAGTGTTGCATTATACTTTGGGAGAGGAAAAGAATTTCCTAAATCCATGAATAGATTACAAGTGGCTGAAAAACTATTCATTTAGCTTTGGGATCAGTAAAAGTTTGGGGGGCAACCAGGAACATACTCCACTCCAACACAGACTGTTCACATTTTATGGGCACAATATCATTCTTTAACCAAAGTATACTTTCCTAATTTTATTGTGTTAATGTCAGCCACAGGATGAAAATATTTGGGAAGTAAGGTATTAACCTTTCCATGAGCTTTCATAGGAAAAAGATTCCACATGAATGAAGAGACCTAAAAAAAGATCCATGAATGGAAGAAATCTTATATTATGATCATTAATTGTAGCATTGCATATCAGTGGGGGATATGCAAAAATTCAAAAATGAGTCAACAATTGGTTATTTAAAGGAGCATGAAAGAAATTAGATAGCTACATTATACTCATGTTAAAAATCAATTCTAGGTAGATTCAATACTTAAAATGAAAGGCAAACTATAAAAATACAGAAAATAATATAGATAAATAAATTTATAATTTTGGGAGAGGAAAAGAATTTCCTAAAGAATATATAAGAAAATCTGTAGGCAAATTAAAAAGGAAAAGGATGATAATTATTACATTAATAGAAATAATATGTGTTTATAACAAACACTACAGAGATTGAATGAGAAGTTGAACTGAAGGAAATCCAGTGAGAGCTAAGGAAAGAGTTGCCTCAGGAACTGCATGCCTCCCTTCTTTGTATTGCTGTCATTTGATCTTTGATATATTTGGGGTGTCTCATGCTGTAGTACTGATTAGATCTGCTACGTAGTCTTACCTTGATTTTTTGCCACTGCGATCTAATCCTTCTGGCACTTTGACACTTCTGCCCTCTACTCTAGGCCAGGATATAACATCCTTGAGGTAATAAGCAGGAAAAAGAAAATGTGGAATTAGTTGAGGCTGACAGATTTGCGTTTAGCTACAATATCTAGAAAATTAGGATTTCTGTGACTTTGCCAGTGTTAGATTCATTATAACTGTTCAGTGCTGAAGTGCAGTGGTTAAGCTAAATTCTCAGTGTTGTGAAAAATGCCTCTGGGGCAAATCTCAATTGCAGATCTGCCAGGTTTTCTCTCTGTGAGATTCTGAACTCCTATATATGACTGCCTTTGAACAAAATTTCTGTGCAGAAAGTAGATATTAAATCCCATGTTTTCATGAAAAGTACACTGATAAAAGTGTACCTTTTTAGGTATCATTTTGTGCTAGAAATTTTATATAAACCAATAAATCTATACCAACTCCTGACAAAACAAACTGAAAATGGGAAAGAAGCGTACAGAATATAATGTGTCTAATAATTGGAAGTCATGATGTTCTCATCAAGGTTATTTGACTAACACTTATGTTTTCTTTTCTTTTTTTAAGTTTATTTATTTATTTTGAGAGAAAGAGAGCACAAGTGAGAGAAGAACAATGGGGGGGGGGAGAGAGAGAAATCCCAAGCACATTGCTAGCACAGAACTCATTGTGGGGTTCAAACTCATGAACCATGAGATCATGACCTGAGCTGAAATCAAGAGCTGGACACTTAACCAACAGAGCCACCCAGGTGCCCCAATGTTTTCAATAATATTGTGTTGTGTTCCAACATAGTTAGCTGTGAAGTACTTCATTTTTCAGATAAGAATTCAAATATAATTCAGACTTTACTACAATTATATATTATTAGCAAATATATACCAGCATGTCTGAGATATCCAGAAAAATGGTAATGCAGAGAATGACCTATAGCAAGATAAAGAGTAGCCTTGATCACAAGAACAAAGTTAAAGTTCTGTTTTTAAAATATCCATGCCTTTGAAGTTAAGCTTTATACAACAGTGTAATGAATTAGGGCAAGTGACAGTATTAGTTTACTATTTTATCTATACTGGGCTACAGTATTCTAGAAATACCCCTCTGTATATGTCTAAGAAAATGATTCCTGAACATCATTCTGCTTAGAATCGAAGGAAAAAGTTTATAAAAATGCATGTTCTGGTGCCCACCAGTCACGTGCCCTCACTTATTCACATAGCCTGAGGTGACTTCCACACAGCTGCCTTTTTAACAAGAACCCCAGGTGATTCTGACCTAAGGGGTACGTAGAAAGAACTTTAAGACACGTTATTTTATATGGGGTACCTGGGTGACTCCGTCAGTTAAGTGGCTGACTTAAGCTCAGGTCATGATCTAGTGGTCCATAGGTTTGAGCCCTGTGTTGGGCTCTGTGCTGACAGCTCAGAGCCTGGAGCCTGCTCGGATTCTGTGTTTCCCTCTCTCTCTACCCCTCCCCCTCTTGCGCTCTGTGTCTCCCTCTCAAAAATAAATAAACTTAAAAATAAAAGAATCATTTTATAGCAGAAAAAAAACAATAAAAAACATCTCAGTAGTTAATGTTTGCAAATTATTAGAGTAACCTTTGAAAACAAGGAATACATTATTTAAATTAATGAGTTGTTCAAATTTAATAAGGAAGTTGCCATATCTTCTTCAAAATGTGGATTTACATTAAAGTTATCAAAACTTAAATTTCTCTCAAGACTTTGAAACAGAGAGGTGCTGGCAAAAAAAAAAAAAAAGACTATATGTATGTGTATATGTGTGTATAAAAATTTGAAAGAACACATATCAGTGCTGTTAAATTTTCAATAACTCATATCTTTGTAATAAGAAAAATCAAAGTTTTAAACTGTCTCTTGATTACAAAATTTGGTTTATTCTATGTATTGTATATTCTTCTTTCTGGACCCTCAGTAAAAATTTATAATGCACTTTTTAAAAATTTTTTTTAAATGTTTTATTCATTTCTAGGAGAGAGAGAGAGAGAGCGTGAGCAGGGGAGGGTCAGAGAGAGAGGGAGTCACAGACTGAAACAGGCTCCAGGCTCTGAGCTGGCAGTCAGCACAGAGCCCGACGCGGGGCTCAAACCTACGAACTGCGAGATCATGACCTAAGCGAAAGTCGGACGCTTAACCGACTAAGCCACCCAGGCGCCCCTATAATGCACTTTTAAATCATTTAGATTTATGGTTTTGAAATATTATTAGCATAATTCATAAACTAATGGTAATATTAATAATCATAATACATAAATTATCACAGCGGGGCATATCTGAGTCAAAATGCTAAATAACCAAAGATAAAGGGAACATCTTAATTTTTTCCACAAGAGAGGAGAAAAATGACACAATATATACAGAAGTATAAAGAAAATCATGAAAACTGCCTTTATAAAATACAGTTGAGATGACAATGTAAGCATGCTTTTAAAGTATTAAAAGTAAAACAAAGTGATCAATCTAGTATTTTACATGCAGTAAAAATATCCCTCAAAGATGAAAGCTAAAAAGGACAAAATCAAATGGATAAAACTGAAAGGATACACTTTCTATAGATTAGCACTACCAGAAAGGATAGAAGGAATTCTTCTGGCTGAGAGGATTTAGCATAAGATGGAACTCCGGATCTGTAGCAAGAATAAGCAGTCTGACGGAAGGTAAATACTTGGGTGAATAAAAAAGAGTATGCATATGACAATGCGCAGCAACTTAAACGTTACTAATATTTTAAAGCAAGAATACACTGTGCTTTTAATAGAATATTTAGATATAATAAAATACATGGCAGAGTAACTGCAAGGAGTTTTAGGGAAGAGACCACTATTAAAAGCTTATACAATTGAAAGACTCAATTTTTTCATGAATTAATATTATTTAAAAGTAAGGTATGACTAATTAAAAGGTATGTTTTAATCTCTATAAGAACCACAAAATATCACAAAGATAGGTAGCTAAAAAATCAGTAGATAACATGAGATGGACTACTAATACAACTTTTTAAATGTTTATTTATTTTTGAGGGACAGAGAGGGCAGGGGAAGGACAGAAAGAGAGAGGGAGACACAGAGGCAGAAGCGGGCTCCAGGCTCTGAGCTGTCAGTCCAGAGCCTGATGTGGGGCTTGAACCCACAGACCATGAGATCATGACCTGAGCCAAAGTTGGATGCTTAACTGACTGAGACACCCAGGCGTCCCAAAATGGACTACTAATAATACTCTTTTTACCTAGAACTAGGCTAGAAAGAAGGAACAAAGGAAAACAGAAGAAAATAAACAGAAAACAAATATTCTAATGGATTGCAAACACCAAAAATTTAATTAAATGTAAACATATTAAGTACATGGATTACAAAGGAAAATTTCTCAGAATGGATGAAAAAGAAAGCAAAAGCTAACTATAGGTTAGTTATAAGGAACACATTTTAAATAGTAAAAATACCCAACTTGAAATTGAAAAGGATGAAAAGTCTTATATGCACTGAAAACATTAAACATAGAAAACTTAGTGTGGTTGCATTTATATTAGTTACAAGTATACTTCAATAAATATTATTAGCAGAAGTATATATGGATATTTCATAAAAAGCAAAAAAGGAAAAGTCATGAAAAAGACAAAAATAATAAATTTGTGTGCACCTGATAAGAGTTTAACAATACTTGAGGAAAAGAAAATGAGGGGAGAAGAGAGAAATAGGCAAATCTGTATTCAAACCTAAGGATTTTAACATTCCCTTTTAGTAATTGCAAAGTACTGTGCACAAAAATCAGTAGGCAAATAGAAGTGATGTCTGACACTGATCTGACCTACTGATATTTAAAAAATACGGTTGCATCTAACAATAGCAGTTGAAGGTTTTTATACAAGAAAAATGAAAACCTAACTCTCTGGAAAGAGTCCTAAAACAACAGCAATATTTTAATAATAATAAACTTGGAAAGTGTCACATATCCAGCAGAAAATCTGTGATGCATTGATGTGATGGAATACTACTGAGCAGTAAAAGAAATGAAACATAGATATGCTTATAACAAAATGCATGATTTTCTTTCCTTCCTCTCTCCCTGTCTCTCTCTCTCCAGATAGATGATAGATAGATGAATAGATGATAGATGGATAGGTGGATGGATGGATGGATGGATGGATGGATGGATGGATAGATAGATAGATAGATATAAGATAGATGATAGATAGACAGATACATAGATACATAGATAGAGGCAGACAACTCAGCACCATTTTCTGACTCCTGTATTCTCCTGAGATTTATGCATCTCAGAAATTCTGCCAACAGGGCTCAATGTAATATTCCATCAGTGGAAGCTAATCTTACATGATTGACAGGACGGAAGAGAAGCATATGCAAGCCTACCTCCATGAGCAGAACTACAAAATAGATCCAGGTTAGTTTTAGAGCCACTGAGTGCATTACAGGTCTTTTCCTTTTTCTCCTGCAACCTCTTAAAGCTCTGAAAGAAAGAGTTGAACTTGGGAGGTGGAAGTGAGTTTCGTAACTTTTTTTTTCCTTCACACTTTCAGTAGTTTGTAAATACTGAATAACTTTCCAATATTACATCCCTTTCTGACTGAAGCAGTTAAAGTAGTCTCAGGTCTTTGTTTGTTTGTTTGTTTGCTTGTTTGGTTGGTTGGTTGGTTGGAACCTAACAGATACAAATCTAAAAATATATATATGTATTGACAAAATTTCTGTTGAGATACACTATTCAGACAAAAAATAAACTTGAAGAGTTTTATCAATTATGTACAGAGTAACCACAATACAAATAAAAAGAAATAGAGTATTCCTCTTACCTGACAAACTTTCTTTATGTCTCTCTCTGGTCACTCATATTCTGCCAAATTTTGAATTATATACCATAGAATAACAACTCCAATTCTTGGGCTTCCTATAAATAAAATCAGTCAATACCAACCTAAGAGGAAGTCTAATTATTCTGAAAATATTTATATAGCAAGATAGTTACCTGTTTCTTGAAAGGTTGAAGGAATATACCAATACTTATTCCTTATTTCTGAACTAGGAAACACTGCTTAGTGGTATAAAAATGTTTCATTAAATGCAGAGTACCTTTGTGGCAGGGCTATGTTGTGTTTTGTCATCCTTATATGCAGTGAGATTCTGCAGGCTTAAATATAGGTGATGAATTATATTCTGGACCACCATATTACAAATGGGCATAAGATGTAAGTGTATGTACTCTGCTTCTCTTTACCTGACTCAGCCATCTTGTCCCTCAGGAAACACTTTACAGATAACAAATATTTTGTATTTCCATTCTGAAGGAGAAGGAAATTGAGCCATAGTTTATATTCCTTTTTGCCATGAAGCAGTTTATATCCCCTGATTGTAAGTTAAGAAAATGCTATATAATTAGAAATAGTATTTTTATTTTCCCCTATTTACTATGTAGGATTCATAATGAGTTGGTATTTGGAAATATCTTGATGAATTGCAGATAGTTAAATTTCAATGTTGAAAGGGAGAAAAGTCATGTTTATTGAAGATAATATATTTCAGGGACTGCAGTAGGTTATATTTCTCTCTTCTAGGACTACAGTTGTAATATTGAAATAATGATTTTGACAAAATTCTCCAGCTTTGTTTAAAACTCGGACACAGGTTTTTATTGTATAGATAACATTTATTCTAATGCTGCTGTCAGCATTTACTGTACCAATTATTTTATTAAGTCATAATAACTTTCACAGAAATATTTTATTAGAAGCATTCCTTCAACCTAGAAGGTATGCGTTTAATACATAATTCATAGTTTTAAACTTTTATTTTTATACACCGGTTTTTGCTTTATTAGAAATGGAATGAGAACACTAGTGTTTTCCCTAATGTGTCTGTGAAAAAGCTCTGTTCTAAATCCTACCATAACTGAGAAACAGAAGTTCCCAGAGGGGCATACAGAGGATTCTGGCTTTTCTAAAACCATTTCCAAGAAATAAGCCTAGAATAATATAAATTCTACTTCTTCCTGAGGATGCTTTGATGATTTTACATGTTTTCTATTCATGAAAGTATTGCATTAAGAAATAAACTGAAAAGAAGTATTAAAATGATTATAAAACTTATCTTAATATTCACATTCCCATTATTAACTAGAACAACTAATTCTCAAGCAACTCTTAGACTTGTAAGAGCCTACCAAATAAATGAAAAGTGGAAGGCAGACCCAAGTTGGTACAGAGTATTCTTTTATCAGAGTAAGCTGAGGGAGATGATCCTTCATAATATTTTAACCCTATGCTTTAACTAGTACAATACAGACAGAGATGAATACATCTACCTCATATTGTTATGCTACAAGCATAAAGTCTAGAAGAATATTTCCAATGAAACTTAAGAATCCCAAGCATGTCTGCATTCTCAAATAAACATAGGATAGAACTGAGCTGACGATTATTAGCAAGTCTACAAAGATAACTCAGTTGAAAAACAATTAAGTATAATCCCCAAACTATGTCCCACATGGGTGGGATGTTGGCTTTCTACATTTTTCACATGTTGATTTGTGCTAAAACTATATGTGAAAGAAGTTATGCTTTTTCTGATATTTTTTCTTTCTTTCTAAAGATAAACAACTTTCTTTGCATTTTTTTTTCTCTGGGTGGGGGTCAGTTTTTTTTTTCTTTTTCTCCACTCATTTATCATTTTAGTGAGGGCACTGCTATCTGAGATCAGCACATTTATTCAGGGATGCCTGTGTTGGGTTTGGAGCCGAGGTATTTCCTCCTGTCTTCTATATCTCTTGTTTCTTTCAAAGCAGAGTTCGTATCACCAGATTTTAGTGATGAGAAAGTAGAATTCCACATCTTTTTTAAATGCCCGTTTATACTTCGTACTGCATGGCTCCATAACTTCTTATAATCTCTTTGACATCTCCCCATCCCCTAGGCACAGGTATTTTATCATTTTCTGGAAGGAGAAATACCACTTGCAGCTTTTCCTCACATTCATTGTAGTCCCTCAGATGTGAAGTTTTAGCTTAGGCACTACTATATCTGTGAGTTGGGCAAATAATTCAACCTCAAAACAAGGTATTTTGTGGTGGCTTCCTCTATGACCTGACAGTAGGGAATAGTTTTCAGAATAGGAAATAAAGAAAAGGATTTGTAAATTTGACAGAAATTTTAAAAAATTGCAGGGGTGAGGAGGGGGCAAGATGGCAGA
>NW_027532600.1:0-455 GCF_008692635.1 Crocuta crocuta
AATTGAATCAGTTACCAAAAATCTCCCAACAAATAAGAGCCCAGGGCCAGACGGCTTCCCTGGGAAATTCTACCACACCTTTAAAACAGAATTAATACCCATTCTTCTCAAGCCATTCAAAAAAATAGAAATCGAAGGAAAACTTCCAGACTCATTTTAGGAAGCCAGCATCACTTTGATTCCCAAGCCAGAACAGAGACCCAGCAAAGAAAGAGAACTACAGGTCAATATCCTTGATGAATACATATGCAAAAATCCTCAACAATATACTTGCAAATCGAATTCAACAGCACATAAATAGAATGATCCACCAAGATCAAGTGGGATTCATTCCTGGGTTACAGGGCTGGTTCAATATTCACCAATCAATCAATGTGATACATCACATTAACAAAAGAAAAGATAAAAAACATATGATCCTGTAGATAGATGCAGAAAAAGCATTTGACAAAATA
>NW_027532600.1:625-1400 GCF_008692635.1 Crocuta crocuta
CCACTCTCACCACTGTTGTTTAACATAGTGCTGGAAGTCCTAGCATCAGCCATCAGACAACAAAAGGAAATAAAAGGCATCAGAATTGGCAAAGAAGAAGTCAAACTCTCACTTTTCGCAGATGACATGATATTCTGCATTGATTACCCGACACACTCCACCAGAAGCCTACTAGAACTGATCCATGAATTCAGCAATGTTGCAGGATACAAAATCAATGTACAGCAATCAGTTGCATTTTTATACACCAACAATGAAACAACAAAAAGAGAAATCAAGAAACTGATCCCATTCACCATCTCACAAAAAAACCAAAACATACCTAGGAATAAACCTAACCAAAGATATAAGAAATCTGTATGATGAAAACTATAGAAAACTTATGAAGGAAACTGAAGAGGACACAAAGAAATGGAAAAACATTCCATGCTCATGGATCAGGAAAAAATTGTTAAAATGTCATTACTACCCAAAGCAATCTACACATTCAATGCAATCCCAATCAAAATGGCACAAGTATTCTTCTCAAAACTATTATTCTTCTCAAAACAAATTATCCTAAAATTTGTATGAAACCACAAAAGACCCCAAATAGCCAAAGTAATTTTGAAGAAGAAAACCAGAACAGGAGGCATCACCATCCCCAACTTTAGCCTCTACTACAAAGCTGGAATCATCAAGACAGTATGGTATTGGCATAAAAANAGCATGGCAAAGGAAACAATCCATTAAACTAATAGGCAACCGACGAAATGGGAAAAGATAGTTGCAAATG
>NW_027532601.1:0-473 GCF_008692635.1 Crocuta crocuta
GGTACGAGGTTTAACAATCACCAATGAAAAATTAGAGCGATTGATTTGTGTTTCAAAACTTTTCCACCATGACTGATTTACACGCTGTGTTAAATTACAATGATTACATGATATAGATCCCTCTGTAGCATTCCAAGTCCAATTCCCATACAGCAATGCAAAGGGGTATTTTCGACAAGCCATAGCAGAATAGGATTTCTTAACATGCAAGTTAACATGAAAGGGACCTGAACTGTCAGTCTTATCCAAAGTATAGTTTCCTGACCATATAGTGANACATTTTCCCAAAATTTGACCATGATCAGGGCTCCAATCTACAATGACAAATTCAGAATAATTCATGACCTTAAAAGGCCGATGACCTCGGCAGTTTTCCCATTCCCAAGATTCTAGAGAATGAATAAAAAAATTAGAAGGGCATAATGGTATAAAGGTATCAGGATGGTGACTCATCGGCGTCGTAGAGGTGTTGA
>NW_027532601.1:819-1527 GCF_008692635.1 Crocuta crocuta
GGCCTCTTAAAACTGCGCTGCTGCGGCCCAATATTAAGCCAAAGGTGCCTTTAGGCAATGGGCCAAAAATGTTTGTTCTTAATTTATAAATGCCACCTCCCGGAGACAAAAGAACATTTTCAGGAAGAGGTAAATCAGCAGCTTCACTCCCTGAAGTTGCAGAGAGTAAATCTGACACCATTAAGGGTTTAGCTATTCCTGATGTAGCAGTCATCTCTAAGGGTTGTTGGAAAACAAAGGGGTTACTTGAGGAGTGGGAGGCGTAGCCATTGAGTCCCCAGCATTGTTTTAACAATTTCCGCCCTTGGAGGGCTTCATAGCCTGAGCCAAAGCAGTAGCAAAAACAGCAGCGTTATGTTCATGTCCCCCCACTCCTGAACAAGCTCTAATATATTCAGCTATAGAAGCTCCCTGCCCTTTTAAAGGGCCCAAAACACGTTTACATTCCGAGTTTGCATTTTCAAAAGCAAGTGTCTGCAAAAGTATCTCCGAGATTTCATCACGTCCAACATCCCGCTCAACAGCCACCCGCAATCTAGCAAGAAAATCAGTATAGGGTTCATTGGGTCCTTGTAAAGTTTTTGTAAAAGAAGGCTGAGCGTGGCCAGTAGGTACAACACGGCGCCAAGCCCTAAGAAATACCTGGCGCACCTGCTGTAAATCCTGGTCAGAAAATTGAGCCTGTTCTCTCAAGGCTCGAAACTGTCC
>NW_027532601.1:1626-1850 GCF_008692635.1 Crocuta crocuta
CTGTCCCTCATTAATTTGAGCCTGATTTCGGGCTTCCTCTTCCCACCAACTCCTTAATTGCAGAATGCAATGCAAGTGCTTGAGTGATAGCACTACATAGAGTCCACAATTTCAAAGGGATTATGTTACCCTTCTGATGCTGTTGCTGTAATTCCTTCTGTATTAATTTCCATTCCTTTAAGTTTAATTGTACTTTGGGTTGGCACTTAAACCCATAACAATGC